>NW_027018041.1:0-107340 GCF_032854445.1 Liolophura sinensis | reverse complement strand
TGATGCTACGCTATGCCCAGTGAAAAACGGTCGTTCCTTGGCAGACTTAGCCCGCTAATTGTAAGAAATAACGCAAAAACACGACCAGTGTAACAGCAAGTTTGTACATTCACATCTCAATCCACGACATGCCATGCACAGACTAACTGCTCCACTCATAGCTCGGCCATCGTTAGAAAGTCAGCACTTGGACCAGTTCACATATCCATATTTGTTAATCACCCTGGATTGTTTAACGTATAGTAAAGAGCACGAGGTCTGCGCAAAACAAAGCTAACTTTTACAGGTCCATGTCGTTTGCTGTTGTAGTTAGATATCTACGCCATCTAATAGAGTACTGGAGTTAGATGGGAACTGGAATCAATGTCATCCCACAACCGTTTCGGGAAATCACGGACAGTGTAGCCGAAAGCATCAGGTCAAATACTAGAAACCCAGTTTTGTCCCCATCTAACTCCATGTTAAAGCAATAGGATTAGCACCTTTTTCTAAACAAAAAACGGTGTTGTCATTTAAACGCTTGTAGCGAAAAAACTATTGATCGGAGCTGAAATCCATTGACGAATGATCGAAAGAGCATGTCTTGGGCTACAATTTCGTGCAGGTTGCACATTTCTAGCTCCCACAGATCTCGAGTTACAGGTCATTGAAGTTACGTCACTTTTTTGAGTTTTTTGCTAATATCTCAAAAAGTTACACAGATATGGAAAAAATACGACCAGATTCAGAATCAGCAGCTCAAGATACACCAGAATATGTTCAGAACATTTGAACTTTGAGAACTTTTTGTGACGTCATAAATTCGACCAATGGCGAACTTCCAGAATTTTGATCGGAAGTGAACCATTTTCGCAAACTTTAAAGAACTCGTAACTTACTAGCAGCATGTCAAATTTGAAACCGATCGGTTCAGTGGTTCTGGAGAAGAAGATTTTTAAAGATTTTACACAAAATCCAATATGGCGTCCGAACCACGTGACATGGCAAAAAAGTGGAGAATTTGTCCCGAGGTATTCACCGCCAGAATATGTGTGCAAAATTTCAGACCTGTATGTTAAACGGTAAAAAAGTTTCCATGCGAACAAAGTCGGTGAAAAAAAAATAATAATAATAATAATAATAATAATAATAATAAGAAAAAACAGAACGATTACAATAGGGATCCCGTTCGGGAGAACGGGATCCCTAACTAGAATGGATCTGCGAATAGCAGATCCTAGGCCGGGATCCCGGATCGGATCGATGACGTTTTCCCCTTCATGTTCTGTGTTCGAAGGACACATGTTCCACATACACGGCTTTCAAAGTTTCCATGCGACCTTACACCGTTTGTCACTGAGGCAGTCGGCCGGTCATTTGCATTCCCGTGAATAGATCGGCGAACTTAATGAAGTTAGGCTATGCCTAGTGAAAAACGGTCGTTCCTTGGCAGACTTAGCCCGCTATTTGTAAGAAATAACGCAAAAACACGACCAGTGTAACAGCAAGTTTGTACATTCACATCTCAATCTACGACACGCCATGCACAGACTCACGGCTCTCATGATAGCTCGGCCATCAATAGAAAGCCCGCACTTGGGCCACGGCACATGTCCATATCTGTCAATTACCCTGGCCTCTTTAACGTGTAGTAAAGAGGACAAGGTCTACGCAAAACAAAGCTAACTTTCACAGTTGCATGCCGTTTACTGTTGTAGTTAGATCTCTACGCCATCTAATATAGTACTGTATAGCTGAATGTCATCCTACAACGGTTTCGGGAGATCACGGACAGTGTAGCCGAAAGCATCAGGTCAAATACTGCAAATCCAGTCCATTCCCCATCTAACTCCATGTTAAAGCAATAGGATTCCCATCTTTTTCTAAACAAAAACGGTGTTGTTTTTTAAACGCTTCTAGCGAGAAAACTTTTAATCGGAGCTCAAATCCGTTGACGACTGAGCGAAAGAGCGTGTC
This sequence comes from Liolophura sinensis, assembly GCF_032854445.1. Taxonomy (NCBI): domain Eukaryota; kingdom Metazoa; phylum Mollusca; class Polyplacophora; order Chitonida; family Chitonidae; genus Liolophura; species Liolophura sinensis. The sequence goes on along the minus strand of NW_027018041.1, from coordinate 105,384 downwards.
TTGAACTACATTTTCATGCAATTTGCACATTTCTAGCTGCCATAGTTCTCGATTAAAACGCCATTGAAATTACGTAATTTTTTTAGTTTTTTGCTTATATCTCAAAAAGTTACACAGATATGCAAAAAATACAACCAGATTCGGAATCAGCAGCTCAAGATACATCAGAATTCGTTCAGAACAAATGAACTTTGAGAACTTTTTGTGACGTCATAAATTCGACCAATGGCGAGCTTCCAGAGTTTTAATCGGAAGTGAACCATTTTCGCAAACTTTAAAGAACTCATGACCTACTAGTTGCATGTTAAATTTGACAATGATCGGTTCAGTGGTTCTGGAGAAGAAGATTTTTAAAGATTATACACAAAATCCAATATGGCGGCCGAACCACGTGACATAGCCAAAAAAAAAAAAATATACCCCTAGAAAATTTCCGCTAGATTATGTGTGCAAAATTTTGAACTTCTATGTTGAACGGTGTTGGAGTTCTGCTGCTAACAAAATCGAAAAAAAAAAAATAATAATAACTAGAATGGATCTGCGAATAGCAGATCCTAGGCCGGGATCCCGGATCGGATCGATGACGTTTTCCCCAACCAATAATACACGGCCCTTGTAAAAGCAAGCTTATGGAAATGTGCCGAATGTGGTAAATCTGCCTTAGGACATTCTTTGAAAACGTGCATGTCTTGTGTTTGTTGACATAGATCAAAGAGTATTAGCAGACATAGAGTACATGTGTAACGCTTTGAACTCAGTGATTTTCAGCTTTACAGCTGTAACGGATATCTCTCACCAGACCTCCAAATATGGTCAAAACTTCCGCTTTATCGCCTTTTGATGGCAATTATGCGGAAAAACTGTACGTCGCCGGAAAAAAATATGTCCAAATTCATGATTAGGACGTCAAGCTACGTCTGGTAGTATACTTACAATGTTCGTGTGTTCATCCTAGTCACAAATGCATTCAAAATGCATCATATAACATGGGGACGTCAAAGTGCTAAACATAGCCAATCGAAGACAAGGCCTACTGAAAACAAAACTAACTTTTAGAGGTCCACGTCGTTTGCTTTTGTAGTTAGAATTCTACGCGACCTAATAGAGTACTCTATAGCTGAATGTCATCCTGCAATCGTTTCGGGAGATCACGGACAGTGTAGCCGAAAGCATCAGGTCAAATACTACAAACCCAGTCCAGTCCCCATCTAATTCCATGTTAAAGCAATAGGATTCCCATCTTTTTCTAAGCGAAAAACGGTGTTGTCATTTAAACGCTTCTGGCGAGAAAACTATTGATCGGAGCTCAAATCCGTTGACGAATGATCGAAAGAGCATGTCTTGGGCTACATTTTCGTGCAGGTTGCACATTTCTAGCTCTTATAGTTCTGGATTAAAAGGCCATTGAAATTATGTAACTTTTTTCAGTTTTTTGCTAATATCTCAAAAAGTTACACAGATATGCAAAAAATACAACCAGATTCGGAATCAGCAGCTCAAGATACATCAGAATGCGTTGAGAACAATTGAACTTTGAGAACTTTTTGTGACGTCACAAATTCGACCAATAGCGAGCATCCAGAGTTTTGACCGGAAGTAAACCATTTTCGCAAACTTTAAAGAACTCGTGACCTACTAGTTGCATGTCAAATTTGAAAACGATCGGTTCAGTGGTTCTGGAGAAGAAGATTTTTAAAGGTTTTACACAAAATCCAATATGGCGGCCGAACCACGTGACATGAAAAAAAAATGGAGAATTTATCCCTGGAAAATCTCCACCAAAATATGTGTGCAAAATTTCAGACCTCTATGTTGAACAGTAAAAAAGTTTCCTTGCTAACAAAGTCGGTGAAAAAAAAATAATAATAATAATAATAAGAAACTAGAATGGATCTGCGAACAGCAGATCCTAGGCCGGGATCCCGGATCGGATCGATGATGTTTTCCTCTTCATGCTCTTTGTTCGAAGGACACATGTTCCACATACACGGCTTTCAAAGTTTCCATGCGACCTTACACCGTTTATCAGTGAGGCAGTCGGCCGGTCATTTGTATTCCCTCGTATAGATCAGCGACCCTAATGATGCTACGCTATGCCCAGTGAAAAACGGTCGTTCCTTGGCAGACTTAGCCTGCTATTTGTAAGAAATAAGGCAAAAACACGACCAGTGTAACAGCAAGTTTGTACATTCACATCTCAATCCACGACCTGCCATGCACAGACTCACTGCTCCACTGATAGCTCGGCCATCTTTAGAAAGTCAGCACTTGGACCACGGCACATGTCCATATCTCCCTGGCCTGTTTAACGTATAGTAAAGAAAACGAGGTCTGTGCAAAACAAAGCTAACTTTTACAGGTCCACGTCGTTTGCTGTTGTAGTTAGATCTCTACGCCATCTAATAGAATACTGGAGTTACATGGAAACTGGAATCAATGTCATCCCACAACCGTTTCTGGAGATCACGGACAGTGTAGCCGAAAGCATCAGGTCAAATACTACAAACCCAGTCCAGTCCCCATCTAACTCCATGTTAAAGCATTAGGATACCCATCTTTTTCTAAGCGAAAAACGGTGTTGTCATTTAAACGCTTCTAGCGAGAAAACTATTGATCGGAGCTCAAATCCATTGACGACTGATCGAAAGAGCATGTCTTGGGCTACATTTTCGTGCAGATTGCACATTTCTATCTCTTATAGTTCTGGATTAAAAGGCCATTGAAATTACGTAACTTTTTTCAGTTTTTTGCTAATATCTCAAAAAGTTACACAGATATGCAAAAAATACAACCAGATTCGGAATCAGCAGCTCAAGATACATCAGAATACGTTCAGAACAATTGAACTTTGAGAACTTTTTGTGACGTCATAAATTCGACCAATAGCGAGCTTCCAGAATTTTGAGCGGAAGTGAACCATTTTTGCAAACTTTAAAGAACGCGTAACCTACTAGCTGCATGTCAAATTACAAAATGATCGGTTGAGTGGTTCTGGAGAAGAAGATTTTTAAAGATTTTACACATAATCCAATATGGCGGCTGAACCACGTGACATGAAAAAAAAATGGAGAATTTATCCCTGGAAAATCTCCGCCAGATTGTGTGTGCAAAATTTGAGACCTCTATGGTGAAAAGTAAAAAAGTTTCCTTGCTAACAAAGTCGGTGAAAAAAAAATAATAATAATAATAAGAAACTAGAATGGATCTGCGAATAGCAGATCCTAGGCCGGGATCCCGGATCTGATCGATGACGTTTTCCCCTTCATGATCTATGTTCGAAGGACACATGTTCCACAAACACGGCTTTCAAAGTTACCTTGCGACCTTACACCGTTTGTCACTGATGCAGTCGGCCGGTCATTTGCATTCCCTCGAATAGATCGGCGACCTTAATGATGCTACGATATGCCCAGTGAAAAACGGTAGTTCCTTGGCAGACTTAGCCCGCTAATTGTAAGAAATAACACAAAAACACGACCAGTGTAACAGCAGGTTTGTACATTGACATCTCAATCCACGACCTGCCATGCACAGACTCACTGCTCCAGTGATAGCTCGGCGATCGTTGGAAAGTCAGCACTTGGAGCAGGGCACATGTCCATATCTGTCAATCACCCTGGCCTGTTTAACGTATAGTAAAGAGGACGAGGTCTGCGCAAAACAAAGCTAACTTTTATAGGTCCACGTTGTTTGCTGTTGTAGTTAGATCTCTTCACCATCTAATAGAGTACTGGAGTTAGATGGGAACTGGAATCAATGTCATCCTACAACCGTTTCGGGAGATCACGGACAGTGTAGCCGAAAGCATCAGGTCAAATACTACAAACCCAGTCCAGTCCCCATCTAACTCCATGTTAAAGCAATAGGATTCCCATCTTTTTGTAAACAAAAAACGGTGTTGTCATTTAAACGCCTGTAACGAAAAAACTATTGATCGGAGCTCAAATCCGTTGACGACTGATCGAAAGAGCATGTCTTGGGCTACAATTTCGTGCAGATTGCACACCTCTAGCTATCATAGTTCTCGAGTTACAGGTCATTGAATTTACGTAACTTTTTTGAGTTTTTTGCTGATATCTCAAAAAGTTACACAGATATGCAAAAAATACAACCAGATTCTGAATCAGGAGCTCAAGATACATCAGAATGCGTTCAGAACAATTGAACTTTGAGAACTTTTTGTGACGTCATAAATTCGACCAATGGCGAGCTTCTAGAGTTTTGACCGAAAGTTAACCGTTTTCTCAAACTGTAAAGAACTGGTGACCTACTAGTTGCATGTCAAATTTGAAAACGATCGGTTCAGTGGTTCTGGAGAAGAAGATTTTTAAAAGATTTACACAAAATCCAATATGGCGGCCGACCCACGTGACATTAAAAAAAAATGGAGAATTTATCCCTGGAAAATCTCCGCCAGAATATGTGTGCAGAATTTCAGACCTCTATGTTGAACAGTAAAAAAGTTTCCTTGCTAACAAAGTCGGTGAAAAAAAAATAATAATAATAATAATAATAAGAAAAAACAGAACAATAACAAAAGGGATCCCGTTCGGGAGAACGGGATCCCTAAAAACAGAACGATTACAATAGGGATCCCGTTCGGGAGAACGGGATCCCTAATAATAATAATAATAATAATAAGAAAAAACAGAACAATAACAATAGGGATCCCGTTCCGGAAGAACGGGATCCCTAATAACTAGAATGGATCTGCGAATAGCAGATCCTAGGCCGGGATCCCGGATCTGATCGATGACGTTTTCCCCTTCATGTCCTGTGTTCGAAGGACACATGTTTCACATACACGGCTTTCAAAGTTTCCATGCGACCTTACACCGTTTATCACTTAGTCAGTCGGCCGGTCATTTGCAATCCCTAGAATAGATCGGCGACCTTAATGATGCTACGCTATGCCCAGTGAAAAACTGTCGTTTCTTGCCAGACTTAGAACACTATTTGTAAGAAATTAGACAAAAACACGACCAGTGTAACAGCAAGTTTGTACAAGTTTGAACTGGAATCAATGTCATCCTGCAACCGTTTCGGGAGATCACGGACAGTGTAGCCGAAAGCATCAGGTTAAATACTACAAACCCAGTCCAGTCCCTATCTAACTCCATGTTAAATCAATAGGATTCCCATCTTTTTCTAAACAAAAACGGTGTTGTAATTTAAACGCCCCTAGCGAGAAAACTAATAATCGGAGCTCAAATCCATTGACAAATGATCGAAAGAGCGTGTCTTGAACTACATTTTCATGCAGGTTGCACATTTCTAGCTGTCATAGTTCTCGATTAAAAGGCCATTAAAATTACGTAATTTTTTTAGTTTTCTGCCCATATCTCAAAAAATTACACAGATATACAAAAAATACAAGCAGATTCGGAATCATCAGCTCAAGATACATCAGAATACGTTCAGAACAATTGAACTTTGAGAACTTTTTGTGACGTCATAATTTCGACCAATGGCGAGCTTCCAGAGTTTTGACCAGAAGTAAACCATTTTCGCAAACTTTAAAGAACTCGTGACTTACTAGCTGCATGTCAAATTTGAAAACGATCGGTTCAGTGGTTCTGGAGAAGAAGATTTTTAAAGATTTTACACATAATCCAATATGGCGGCCGAACCACGTGACATAGCAAAAAAATGGAGAATTTGTCCCGAGATATTCACTGCCAGAATATGTGTGCGAAATTTGAGACCTCTATGATGAAAAGTGAAAAAGTTTCCTTGCTAACAATGTCGGTGAAAAAAAAATAATAATAATAATAAGAACTAGAATGGATCTGCGAATAGCAGATCCTAGGCCGGGATCCCGGATCGGATCGATGACGTTTTCCCCTTCATGTTCCATGCGACCTTACACCGTTTGTCACTGAGGCAGTCGGCCGGCCATTTGTATTCCCTCGAATAGATCGACTACCCTAATGATGCTACGCTATGCCCAGTGAAAAACGGTCGTTTCTTGGCAGATTTAGCCGGCTATTTTTAAGAAATAAGGCAAAAACACGACCAGTGTAACAGCAAGTTTGTACATTCACATCTCAATCCACGACCTGCCATGCATGGACTCACTGCTCCACTGATAGCTCGGCCATCGTTAGAAAGTCAGCACTTAGACCACGGCACATGTCCATACCTGTCAATCTCCCTGGACTGTTTAACGTATAGTAAAGAGGACGAGGTCTGCGCAAAACAAAGCTAACTTTTACAGGTCCACTTCGTTTGCTGTTGAAGTTAGATCTCTACGCCATCTAATAGAATACTGGAGTTAGATGGGAACTGGAGTCAATGTCATCCCACAACCGTTTCGGGAGATCACGGACAGTGTAGCCGAAAGCATCAGGTCAAATACTACAAACCCAGTCCAGTCCCCATCTAACTCCATGTTAAAGCAATAGGATTCCCACCTTTTTCTAAACAAAAAACGGTGTTGTTATTTAAACGCTTCTAGCGAAAAAAACTATTAATCGGAGCTGAAATCTGTTGACGAATGCTCGAAAGAGCATGTCTTGGGCTACAATTTCGTGCAGGTTGCACATTTTTATCTGCCATAGTTCTCGAGCTACAGGTCATCGAGTTTACGTCACTTTTTTGAGTTTTTTGCTTATATCTCAGAAAGTTACACAGATATGCAAAAAATACATGCAGATTCAGAATTAGCAGCTCAAGGTACATCAGAATACGTTCAGAACAATTGAACTTTGAGAACTTTTTGTGACGTCACAAATTCGACCAATGGCGAACTTCCAGAATTTTGACCGGAAGTGAACCATTTTCGCAAACTTTAAAGAACTCGCAACTTGCTAGCTGCATGACAAATTTGAGAACGATCGGTTCAGTGGTTCTGGAGAAGAAGATTTTCAAAGATTTTACACAAAATCCAATATGGCGTCCGAACCACGTGACATGGCAAAAAAGTGGAGAATTTGTCCCGAGGTATTCACCGCCAGAATATGTGTGCAAAATTTCAGACCTGTATGTTAAACGGTAAAAAAGTTTCCATGCGAACAAAGTCGGTGAAAAAAAAATAATAATAATAATAATAACTAGAATGGATCTGCGAAAAGCAGATCCTAGGCCGGCATCCCGGATCTGATCGATGACGGTTACCCCTTCATGTTCTGTGTTCGAAGGACACATGTTCCACATACACGGCTTTCAAAGATTCCATGCGACCTTACACCGTTTGCCATTGAGGCAGTCGGCCGGTCATTTGCATTTCCTCGAATAGATCGGCGACCTTAATGATGCTACGCTATGCCCAGTAAAAAACGGTCCTTCCTTGGCAGACTTAGCCCGCTATTTGTAAGACATAACGCAAAAACACGACCAGTGTAACAGCAAGTTTGTACATTCACATCTCAATCCACGACATGCCATGCACAGACTCACTGCTCCACTGACAGCTAGGCCATCGTTAGAAAGTCAGCACTTGGACCATGTCCATATCTGCCAATCACCCTGGCCTGTTTAACGTATAGTAAAGAGGACGAGGTCTGCGCAAACCAAAACTATCTTTAACAGGTCCATGTCGTTTGCTGTTGTAGTTAGATCTCTACGCCTTCTAATAGAGTACTGGAGTTAGATGGGAACTGGAATCAATGTCATCCTACAACCGTTTCGGGAGATCACGGACAGTGTAGCCGAAAGCATCAGGTCAAATACTACAAACCCAGTCCAGTCCCCATCTAACTCCATATTAAATCAATAGGATTCCCATCTTTTTCTGAACAAAAACGGTGTTGTCATTTAAACGCTTGTAGCGAAAAAACTATTGATCAGAGCTCAAATCTGTTGACGAATGATCGAAAGAGCATGTCTTGTTCTACAATTTCGTGCAGGTTGCACATTTCTAGCTGTCATAGTTCTCGAGTTACAGGTCATTGAAATTACGTCACTTTTTTGAGTTTTTTGCTCATATCTCAAAAAGTTACAGAGATATGCAAAAAATAGAACAAGATTCAGAATTAGCAGCTCAAGATACATCAGAATACGTTCAGAACAATTGAACTTTGAGAACTTTTTGTGACGTCACAATTCGACCAATGGCGAGCTTCCAGAATTTTGACCAAAAGTGCACCATTTTCGCAAACTTTAAAGAACTCGTGACCTACTAGCTGCATGTCAAATTTGAAAAATGATCGGTTCAGTGGTTCTGGAGAAGAAGATTTTTAAAGATTTCACACAAAATCCAATATGGCGGCCGAACCACGTGACATGAAAAAAAAATGGAGAATTTATCCCTGGAAATTCTCCGCCAGAATATGTGTGCAAAATTTCAGACCTCTATATTGAACAGTAAAAAAGTTTCCTTGCTAACAAAGTCGGTGAAAAAAAAATAATAATAATAATAATAATAATAATAAGAAAAAACAGAACGATTACAATAGGGATCCCGTTCGGGAGAACGGGATCCCTAAAAAACAGAACGATTACAATAGGGATCCCGTTCCGGAAGAACGGGATCCCTAATAAGAAAAAACAGAACAATAACAATAGGGATCCCGTTCCGGAAGAACGGGATCCCTAATAAGAAAAAACAGAACGATTACAATAGGGATCCCGTTCGGGAGAAACGGGATCCCTAATAACTAGAATGGATCTGCGAATAGCAGATCCTAGGCCGTGATCCCGGATCGGATCGATGACGTTTTCCCCTTCATGTTTGTGTTCGAAGGACACATGTTTCACATACACGGCTTTCAATGTTTCCATGCGACCTTACACCGTTTGTCACTGAGGCAGTCGGCCGGTCATTTGTATTCCCTCGAATAGATCGGCGACCCTAATGATGCTACGCTGTGCCCAGTGAAAAACGGTCGTTTCTTGGCAGACTTAGTCCGCTATTTGTAAGAAATAAGGCAAAAACACGACCAGTGTAACAGCAAGTTTGTACATTCACATCTCAATCCACGACCTGCCATGCACGGACTCACTGCTCCACTGATAGCTCGGCCATCGTTAGAAAGTCAGCACTTGGACCAGGGCACATATCCATATCTGTCAATCTCCCTGGCCTGTTTAACGTATAGTAAAGAGGACAAGGTCTGCGCAAAACAAAGCTAACTTTTACAGGTCCACGTCGTTTGCTGTTGTAGTTAGATCTCTACGCCATCTAATAGAATACTGGAGTTAGATGGGAACTGGAATCAATGTCATCCTACAACCGTTTCAGGAGATCACGGACAGTGTAGGCGAAAGCATCAGGTCAAATACTACAAACCCAGTCCAGTCCCCATCTAACTCCATGTTAAATCAATAGGATTCCAATCTTTTCTAAACAAAAAACGGTGTTGTCATTTAAAACGCCTCTACCGAAAAAACTATTGATCGGAGCTCAAATCTGTTGACAAATGCTCGAAAGAGCATGTCTTGGGCTACAATTTCGTGCAGGTTGCACATTTCTAGCTGCCATAGTTCTCGAGTTACAGGTCATTGAACTTACGTCACTTTTTTGAGTTTTTTGCTCATATCTCAAAAAGTTTTGCAGATACCAAAAAAATACAAGCAGATACAGAATCAGCGGCTCAAGATACATCAGAATACGTTCAGAACAATTGAACTTTGAGAACTTTTTGTGACGTCACAAATTCGACCAATAGCGAGCTTCCAGAATTTTGACCCGAAGTGAACCATTTTCGCAAACTTTAAAGAACTCGTGACCTACTAGCCGCATGTCAAATTTGAAAACGATCGGTTCAGTAGTTCTGGAGAAGAAGATTTTTAAAGATTTTACACAAAATCCAATATGGCGGCCGAACCACGTGACTTAAGAAAAAAAAAAAAATATACCCCTGGAAAATCTCCGCTAGATGTTGTGTACAAAATTTGAGACCTCAATGTTGAACGGTGTTTGAGTTCTGCTGCTCACAATGTCGGTGAAAAAAAAAAAATAATAATAATAACTAGAATGAATCTGCGAATAGCAGATCCTAGGCCGGGATCCCGGATCTGATCGATGACGTTTTCCCCTTCACGATCTGTGTTCGAAGGACACATCTTCCACATACACGGCTCTTAAAGTTTCCATGCGACCTTACACCGTTTGTCACTGAGGCAGTCGGCCGGTCATTTGCATTCCCTCGAATAGATCGGCGACCTTGATGATGCTATGCTATGCCCAGTAAAAAACGGTCGTTCCTGGCAGGCTTAGCCCGCTATTTGTAAGAAATAACGCACAAAACACGACCAGTGTAACAGCAAGTTTGTACATTCACATCTCAATCCACGACCTGCCATGCACAGACTCACTGCTCCACTGATAGCTCGGCCATCGTTAGAAAGTCAGCACTTGGACCACAGCACATATCCATATCTCTCAATCACCCTGGCCTGTTTAACGTATAGTAAAGAGGACGAGGTCTGCGCAAAACAAAGCTAACTTTTACAGGTCCACGTCGTTTGCTTTTGTAGTTAGATGTCTACGCCATCTAATAGAATACTGGAGTTAGATGGGAACTGGAATCAATGTCATCCTACAACCGTTTCGTGAGATCACGGACAGTGTAGACGAAAGCATCAGGTTAAATACTACAAACCCAGTCCAATCCCCATCTAACTCCATGTGAAAGCAATAGGATTCCCATCTTTTTCTAAACAAAAAACGGTGTTGTGATTTAAACGCTTCTAGCGAAAAAACTATTAATCGGAGCTGAAATCTGTTGACGGATGCTCGAAAGAGCATGTCCTGTTCTACAATTTCGTGCAGGTTGCACATTTCTAGCTGCCACAGATCTCGAGTTACAGGTCATTGAACTTACGTAAGTTTTTTGAGTTTTTTGCTAATATCTCAAAAAGTTACACAGATATGCAAAAAATACAACCAGATTCAGAATCAGCAGCTCAAGATACATCAGAATACGTTCAGAACAATTGAACTTTGAGAACATTTTGTGACGTCACAAATTCGACCAATGGCGAGCTTCCAGAGTTTTGATCGGATGTCAACCATTTTCGCAAACTTTAAAGAACTCGTAACCTACTAGCTGCATGTCAAATTTGAAACGATCGGTTCAGTGGTTCTGGAGAAGAAGATTTTTAAATATTTTACACATAATCCAATATGACGGCCGAACCACGTGACATAAGAAAAAAACAAAAAATATACCCCTGGAAAATCTTCGCCAGATTGTGTGTGCAAAATTTGAGACCTCTATGTTGAACGGTGTTAAAGTTCTGCTGCTCACAATGTCGGTGAAAAAAAAATAATAATAACTAGAATGGATCTGCGAATAGCAGATCCTAGGCCGGGATCCCGGATCGGATCGATGACGTTTTCCCTTATTTGTCCTTTGAATGGTGACACAGATCGAAGATTTTTAGCACACATAGAGTACGTGTGTAGCGCTTTCCACTCAGTGATGTTTAGGTTTACAGCTGTAACGGTTTTCTCTTACTAGACCTCCACATTTGTTGAAAAATTGCGCTTTTTCGCGTTTTGATTGCAGTTTGCGGCAAAACTATACGTCGCCATCAAGAAATAAGTCCAGATTCATGATGAGGACGTCAAAGTACGTCGGGTACCATGCTTACAATGCCCGTGCCTTCATCGTGGTCACAAATGCATTGAAAATGCATCATATAACATGGGGACGTCGAAGAGCCAAATACAGCAAATCGGCCTTTGGACAATATTTGAAGCACTGCAACTCCCACATTTATTGACACACTTTAATGATTTTCCGCACGCCTAGAGTACCTAAAAAGCCCTTTGTACTCAGTGATTTTCAGCTCCACATCTGCAGCAGTTTTGTGTCACGTGACCTCCAAACATGGGCGAAAATTGCACTTTTTCGCACTTTCATGGCAACTGGCGACAAAACTGTTAGTCGGAGAAAGGAAAAAGCACCAAATTCGTCCTCAGAACATCCAACACGCCTAGCAGCCTGCTTAAAATCTTGAAAGTGACAACATTTTCATCGCCTAACAAATTGCCTAACCTGGGATCGAACTCTGACATGACTAACACGTGGCAGCGGTAAGAGAAAAGAAAGAAAGAAGAAAATTCATAGTGCGTACTTTTACGCCTCAATCCACGACCTGCCATGCACAGACTCACTGCTCTACTTATATCTAATCCGTTGTCCAAAAGTCCACACCTGGACCAGGGCACATGTCCATATCTGTCAATCACCCTGACCTGGTTAGCGTACAGTAAACAAGACACGGTCTGCGCAAAACAAAGCCAACTTTTACAGGCCCACGTCGTTTGCTGTTGTAGTTAGATCTCTACGCCTTCTAATAGAGTACTGGAGTTAGATGGAAACTGGAATCAATGTCATCCTACAACCGTTTCTGGAGATCACGGACAGTGTAGGCGAAAGCATCAGGTCAAATACTACAAATCCAGTCCATTCCCCATCTAACTCCATGTTAAAGCAATAGGATTCCCATCTTTTTCTAAACAAAAAAGGTGTTGTTTTTTAAACGCTTCTAGCGAGAAAACTATTAATCGGAGCTCAAATCCGTTGACGAATGATCGAAAGAGCGTGTCTTGAACTACATTTTCATGCAGGTTGCACATTTCTAGCTGCCATAGTTCTCGATAAAAACGCTATTGAAATTACGTAAATTTTGTAGTTTTTTGCTCATATCTCAAAAAGTTACACAGATATGCAAAAAATACAACCAGATTCGGAATGAGCAGCTCAGGATACATCAGAATACGTTGAGAACAATTGAACTTTAAGAACTTTTTGTGACGTCACAAATTCGACCAATGGCGAGCTTCCAGAGTTTTGACCGGAAGTGAACCATTTTCGCAAACTTTAAAGAACTCGTGACTTACTAGCAGCATGTCAAATTTGAAAACGATCGGTTCAGTGGTTCTGGAGAAGAAGATTTTTAAAGATTTTACACAAAATCCAATATGGCGGCCGAACCACATGACATAGCAAAAAAATTGAGAATTTGTCCCGAGATATTAACTGCCAGATTATGTGTGCAAAATTTAAGACCTGTATGTTGAACAGTGAAAAAGTTTCCTTGCTAACAATCTCTGTGAAAAAAAAATAATAATAATAAGAAACTAGAATGGATCTGCGAATAGCAGATCCTAGGCCGGGATCCCGGATCGGATCGATGACGTTTTCCCTTATTTGTCCTTTGAATGGTGACACAGATCGAAGATTTTCAGCACACATAGAGTACGTGTGTAGCGCTTTCCACTCAGTGATGTTTAGGTTTACGGCTGTAACGGTTTTCTCTCACCAGACCTCCACATATGTTGAAAAATTGAGCTTTTTCGCATTTTGATTGCAATTGGCGGCAAAACTATACGTCACCGGAAAGAAATAAGTCCAGATTCATGATCAGGACGTCAAAGTACGTCGGGTACCATGCTTACAATGCCCGTGCCTTTATCGTGGTCACAAATGCATTGAAAATGCATCATATAACATGGGGACGTCGAAGAGCAAAATACAGCAAATCGGCCTTTGGACAATATTTGAAGTACTGCAACTTCAATATTTGAAGTACGCACGCCTAGAGTACCCAAAAAGCCCTTTGTACTCAGTCATTTTCAGCTCCACCTCTGCAGCAGTCTTGTGTCACGTCACCTCCAAACATAGGCGAAAATTGCACTTTTTCGCACTTTCATGGCAACTGGCGACAAAACTGTGCGTCGGAGAAAGGAAAAAGCACCAAATTCGTCCTCAGAACATCCAACACGCCTAGCAGCCTGCTTAAAATCTTGAAAGTGACAACATTTTCATCGCCTGACAAATTGCCAAACCTGGGATCGAACTCTGACATGACTAACACGCGACAGCGGTAAGAGAAAAGAAAGAAAGAAGAAAATTCATAGTGTGTACTTTTATGTCTCAATCCACGACCTGCCATGCACAGACTCACTTCTCTACTGATATCTAGGCCGTTGTCCGAAAGTCCACACCTGGACCAGGGCACATGTCCATATCTGTCAATCACCCTGACCTAGTTAGCGTACAGTAAACAAGACACGGTCTGCTCAAAACAAAGCCAACTTTTACAGGCCCACGTCGTTTGCTGTTGTAGTTAGATCTCTTCGCCATCTAATAGAGTACTGGAGTTAGATGGAAACTGGAATCAATGTCATCCTGCAACCGTTTCGGGAGATCACGGACAGTGTAACCGAAAGCATCAGGCCAAATAATACAAATCCAGTCCATTCCCCATCTAACTCCATGTTAAAGCAATAGGATTCCCATCTTTTTCTAAACAAAAACGGTGTTGTTTTTTAAACGCTTCTAGCGAGAAAATTATTAATCGGAGCTCAAATCCGTTGACGAATGATCGAAAGAGCGTGTCTTGAACTACATTTTCATGCAATTTGCACATTTCTAGCTGCCATAGTTCTCGATTAAAACGCCATTGAAATTACGTAATTTTTTGAGTTTTTTGCGTATATCTCAAAAAGTTACACAGATATGCAAAAAATACAACCAGATTCAGAATCAGCAGCTCAAGATACATCAGAATACGTTCAGAACAATTGAACTTTGAGAACTTTTTGTGACGTCACAAATTCGACCAATGACGAACTTCCAGAGTTTTGACCGGAAGTGAACCATTTTCGCAAACTTTAAGGAACTCGTGACCTACTAGCTGCATGTCAAATTTGAAATCGATCGATTGAGTGGTTCTGGAGAAGAAGATTTTTAAAAGTTTTACACAAAATCCAATATGGCGGCCGAACCACGTGACATAGCAAAAAAATGGAGAATTTATCCCTAGAAAATCACCGCCAGAATTTGTGTGCAAAATTTGAGATCTCTATGTTGAAAGGTGAAAAAGTTTCCTTGCTAACAAAGTCGGTGAAAAAAAAATAATAAGAAAAAACAGAACGATAACAATAGGGATCCCGTTCGGGAGAACGGGATCCCTAATAATAATAATAAGAAAAAACAGAACAATAACAATAGGGATCCCGTTCCGGAAGAACGGGATCCCTAATAACTAGAATGGATCTGCGAATAGCAGATCCTAGGCCGGGATCCCGGATCGGATCGATGACGTTTTCCCCTTTATGTTCTGTGTTCGAAGGACACATGTTCCACATACACGGCTTTCAAAGTTTCCATGCGACCTTACACCGTTTATCACTGAGGCAGTCGGCCGGTCATTTGTATGCCCTCGAATAGATCGGCGACCCTAATGATGCTACGCTATGCCCAGTGAAAAACGGTCGTTTCTTGGCAGATTTAGCCCGCCATTTGTAAGAAATAAGGCAAAAACACGACCAGTGTAACAGCAAGTTTGTACATTCACATCTCAATCCACGACCTGCCATGCACGGACTCACTGCTCCACTCATAGCTCGGCCATCGTTAGAAAGTCAGCACTTGGACCAGGGCACATATCCATATCTGTCAATCTCCCTGGCCTGTTTAACGTATAGTAAAGAGGACAAGGTCTGCGCAAAACAAAGCCAACTTTTACAGGTCCACGTCGTTTGCTGTTGTAGTTAAATTTTTACGCCATCTAATAGAGTACTGGAGTTAGATGGGAACTGGAATCAATGTCATCCTACAACCGTTTCGTAAGATCACGGACAGTGTAGGCAAAAGCATCAGGTTAAATACTACAATCCCAGTCCAGTCCCCTTCTAACTCCATGTTAAATCAATGGGATTCCCGTCTTTTTCTAAACAAAAAACGGTGTTGTCATTTAAACGCTTGTAGCGAAAAAACTTTTGATCGGAGCTCAAATCCGTTGACAAATGCTCGAAAGAGCATGTCTTGGGCTACAATTTCGTGCAGGTTGCACATTTCTAGCTGCCATAGTTCTTGAGTTACAGGTCATTGAACTTACGTCACTTTTTTGAGTTTTTTGCTTTTATCTGAAAAAGTTTTGCAGATACCAAAAAAATACAAGCAGATTCAGAATCAGCAGCTCAAGATACATCAGAATACGTTCAGAACATTTGAACTTTAAGAACTTTTTGTGACGTCACAAATTCGACCAATGGCGAGCTTCCAGAATTTTGACCGGAAGTGAACCAGTTTCGGAAACTTTAAAGAACTCGTGACCTACTAGCGGCATGTCAAATTTGAAAACGATCGGTTCAGTGGTTCTGGAGAAGAAGATTTTTAAAGATTTTACACAAAATCCAATATGGCGGCCGAACCACGTGACATTAGAAAAAAAAAAAATTATATGTCTAGAAAATCTCCGCCAGATTGTGTGTACAAAATTTGAGATCTCTATATTGAATGATGTTTGAGTTCTGCTGCTAACAAGGTCGGTGAAAAAAAAATAATAATAATAATAACTAGAATGGATCTGCGAATAGCAGATCCTAGGCCGGGATCCCGGATCGGATCGATGACGTTTTCCCTTATTTGTCCTTTGAATGGTGACACAGATCGAAGATTTTCAGCACACATAGAGTACGTGTGTAGCGCTTTCCACTCAGTGATGTTTAGGTTTACGGCTGTAACGGTTTTCTCTCACCAGACCTCCACATATGTTGAAAAATTGAGCTTTTTCACATTTTGATTGCAATTGGCGGCAAAACTATACGTCACCGGAAAGAAATAAGTCCAGATTCATGATCAGGACGTCAAAGTACGTCGGGTACCATGCTTACAATGCCCGTGCCTTTATCGTGGTCACAAATGCATTGAAAATGCATCATATAACATGGGGACGTCGAAGAGCAAAATACAGCAAATCGGCCTTTGGACAATATTTGAAGTACTGCAACTTCAATATTTGAAGTACGCACGCCTAGAGTACCCAAAAAGCCCTTTGTACTCAGTCATTTTCAGCTCCACCTCTGCAGCAGTCTTGTGTCACGTCACCTCCAAACATAGGCGAAAATTGCACTTTTTCGCACTTTCATGGCAACTGGCGACAAAACTGTGCGTCGGAGAAAGGAAAAAGCACCAAATTCGTCCTCAGAACATCCAACACGCCTAGCAGCCTGCTTAAAATCTTGAAAGTGACAACATTTTCATCGCCTGACAAATTGCCAAACCTGGGATCGAACTCTGACATGACTAACACGCGACAGCGGTAAGAGAAAAGAAAGAAAGAAGAAAATTCATAGTGTGTACTTTTATGTCTCAATCCACGACCTGCCATGCACAGACTCACTTCTCTACTGATATCTAGGCCGTTGTCCGAAAGTCCACACCTGGACCAGGGCACATGTCCATATCTGTCAATCACCCTGACCTAGTTAGCGTACAGTAAACAAGACACGGTCTGCTCAAAACAAAGCCAACTTCTACAGGCCCACGTCGTTTGCTGTTGTAGTTAGATCTCTTCGCCATCTAATAGAGTACTGGAGTTAGATGGAAACTGGAATCAATGTCATCCTACAACCGTTTCGGGAGATCACGGACAGTGTAACCGAAAGCATCAGGCCAAATAATACAAATCCAGTCCATTCCCCATCTAACTCCATGTTAAAGCAATAGGATTCCCATCTTTTTCTAAACAAAAACGGTGTTGTTTTTTAAACGCTTCTAGCGAGAAAATTATTAATCGGAGCTCAAATCCGTTGACGAATGATCGAAAGAGCTTGTCTTGAACTACATTTTCATGCAATTTGCACATTTCTAGCTGCCATAGTTCTCGATTAAAACGCCATTGAAATTACGTAATTTTTTGAGTTTTTTGCGTATATCTCAAAAAGTTACACAGATATGCAAAAAATACAACCAGATTCAGAATCAGCAGCTCAAGATACATCAGAATACGTTCAGAACAATTGAACTTTGAGAACTTTTTGTGACGTCACAAATTCGACCAATGACGAACTTCCAGAGTTTTGACCGGAAGTGAACCATTTTCGCGAACTTTAAGGAACTCGTGACCTACTAGCTGCATGTCAAATTTGAAATCGATCGATTGAGTGGTTCTGGAGAAGAAGATTTTTAAAAGTTTTACACAAAATCCAATATGGCGGCCGAACCACGTGACATAGCAAAAAAATGGAGAATTTGTCCCTGGAAAATCACCGCCAGAATTTGTGTGCAAAATTTGAGATCTCTATGTTGAAAGGTGAAAAAGTTTCCTTGCTAACAAAGTCGGTGAAAAAAAAATAATAAGAAAAAACAGAACGATAACAATAGGGATCCCGTTCGGGAGAACGGGATCCCTAAAAACAGAACGATTACAATAGGGATCCCGTTCTGGAGAACGGGATCCCTAATAATAATAAGAAAAAACAGAACAATAACAAAAGGGATCCCGTTCGGAAGAACGGGATCCCTAAAAACAGAACAAAAACAATAGGTATCCCGTTCGGAGAACGGGATCCCTAACTAGAATGGATCTGCGAATAGCAGATCCTAGGCCGGGATCCCGGATCGGATCGATGACGTTTTCCCCTTCATCTTCTGTGTTCGAAGGACACATGTTCCACATACACGGCTTTCAAAGTTTCCATGCGACCTTACACCGTTTGTCACTGAGGCAGTCGGCCGGTCATTTGCATTCCCGTGAATAGATCGGCGAACTTAATGAAGTTAGGCTATGCCTAGTGAAAAACGGTCGTTCCTTGGCAGACTTAGCCCGCTATTTGTAAGAAATAACGCAAAAACACGACCAGTGTAACAGCAAGTTTGTACATTCACATCTCAATCCACGACACGCCATGCACAGACTCACGGCTCTCATGATAGCTCGGCCATCAATAGAAAGCGCGCACTTGGGCCACGGCACATGTCCATATCTGTCAATTACCCTGGCCTGTTTAACGTGTAGTAAAGAGGACGAGGTCTACGCAAAACAAAGCTAACTTTTACAGTTGCATGCCGTTTACTGTTGTAGTTAGATCTCTACGCCATCTAATATAGTACTGTATAGCTGAATGTCATCCTACAACGGTTTCGGGAGATCACGGACAGTGTAGCCGAAAGCATCAGGTCAAATACTACAAATCCAGTCCATTCCCCTTCTAACTCCATGTTAAAGCAATAGGATTCCCATCTTTTTCTAAACAAATACGGTGTTGTTTTTTAGACGCTTCTAGCGAGAAAACTTTTAATCGGAGCTCAAATACGTTGACGCATGATCGAAAGAGCGTGTCTTGAACTACATTTTCATGCAATTTGCACATTTCTAGCTGCTATAGTTCTCGATTAAAACGGCATTGAAATTACGTAATTTTTTGAGTTTTTTGCGTATATCTCAAAAAGTTACACAGATATGCAAAAAATACAACCAGATTCGGAATGAGCAGCTCAAGATACATCAGAATTCGTTCAGAACAAATGAACTTTGAGAACTTTTTGTGACGTCACAAATTCGACCAATGGCGAGCTTCCAGAGTTTTAATCGGAAGTAAACCATTTTCGCAAACTTTAAAGAACTCATGACCTACTAGTTGCATGTTAAATTTGACAATGATCGGTTCAGTGGTTCTGGAGAAGAAGATTTTTAAAGATTATACACAAAATCCAATATGGCGGCCGAACCACGTGACATAGCCAAAAAAAAAAAAAACATACCCCTAGAAAATTTCCGCTAGATTATGTGTGCAAAATTTTGAACTTCTATGTTGAACGGTGTTGGAGTTCTGCTGCTAACAAAATCGAAAAAAAAAAATAATAACTAGAATGGATCTGCGAATAGCAGATCCTAGGCCGGGATCCCGGATCGGATCGATGACGTTTTCCCCTTCATGTTCTGTGTTCGATGGACCCATGTTTCACATACACGGCTTTCAAAGTTACCTTGCGACCTTACACCGTTTGTCACTGAGGCAGTCGGCTGATCATTTGCATTCCCTTAAATGGATCGGCGACCTTAATGATGCTACGCTATGCCCAGTGAAAAACGGTCCTTTCTTGGCAGACTTAGCCCGCTATTTGTAAGAAATAAGGCAAAAAGAAGACCAGTGTAACAGCAAGTTTGTACATTCACATCTCAATCCACGACATGCCATGCACAGACTCACTGCTCTACTGATTGCTCGGCCATCGTTAGAAAGTCAGCACTTGGACCACGGCACGTGTCCATATCTATCAATCACCCTGGACTGTTTAACGTATTGTAAAGAGCACGAGGTCAGCGTAAAACAAAGCTAACTTTCAGAGGTCCACCTCGTTTGCTGTTGTAGTTAGATCTCTACGCCATCTAAAAGTGTACTGGAGTTAGATGGGAAATGGAATCAATGTCATCGTACAACCGTTTCGGGAGATCACGGACAGTGTAGCCGAAAGCATCAGGTCAAATACTACAAACCCAGTCCAGTCCCCGTCTAACTCCATGTTAAAGCAATAAAATTCCCGTCTTTTTCTGAACAAAAAACGGTGTTGAGATTGAAACGCTTCTAGCGAAAAAACTATTGATCGGAGCTCAAATCCGTTGACGAATGCTCGAAAGAGCATGTCTTGGGCTGCAATTTCGTGCAGATTGCACATTTCTAGCTGTCCTAGTTCTCGAGTTACAGGTCATTGAAGTTACGTCACTTTTTTGAGTTTTTTGCTTATATCGTAAAAACTTACACAGATAAAAAAAAAATGCAAGCAGATTCGGAATCAGCAGCTCAAGATACACCAGAATACGTTCAGAACAATTAAACTTTGAGAACTTTTTGTGACGTCATAAATTCGACCAATAGCGAACTTCCAGAGTTTTGATCGGAAGTAAACCATTTTCGCAAACTTTAAAGAACTTGTGACCTACTAGCTGCATGTCAAATTTGAAAACGATCGGTTTAGTGGTTCTTGAGAAGAAGATTTTTAAAGATTTTACACAAAATCCAATATGGCGGCAGAACCACGTGACATAGCCAAAAAAAAAAAAACATACCCCTAGAAAATCTCCTCAAGATGATGTGTGCAAAATTTTGAATTTCTGTCTTGAACGGTGTTTGAGTTCTGCTGCTAATAAAATCGAAAAAAAAAAAAAAAAAATAATAATAATAACTAGAATGGATCTGCGAATAGCAGATCCTAGGCCGGGATCCCGGATCGGATCGATGACGTTTTCCCCTTCATCTTCTGTGTTCGAAGGACACATGTTCCACATACACGGCTTTCTAAGTTTCCATGCGACCTTACACCGTTTGTCACTGAGGCAGTCGGCCGGTCATTTGCATTCCCGTGAATAGATCGGCGAACTTAATGAAGTTAGGCTATGCCTAGTGAAAAACGGTCGTTCCTTGGCATACTTAGCCCGCTATTTGTAAGAAATAACGCAAAAACACGACCAGTGTAACAGCAAGTTTGTACATTCACATCTCAATCCACGACACGCTATGCACAGACTCACGGCTCTCATGATAGCTCGGCCATCAATAGAAAGCCCGCACTTGGGCCACGGCACATGTCCATATCTGTCAATTACCCTGGCCTGTTTAACGTGTAGTAAAGAGGACGAGGTCTACGCAAAACAAAGCTAACTTTCACAGTTGCATGCCGTTTACTGTTGTAGTTAGATCTCTACGCCATCTAATATAGTACTGTATAGCTGAATGTCATCCTACAACGGTTTCGGGAGATCACGGACAGTGTAGCCGAAAGCATCAGGTCAAATACTACAAATCCAGTCCATTCCCCATCTAACTCCATGTTAAAGCAATAGGATTCCCATCTTTTTCTAAACAAAAACGGTGTTGTTTTTTAAACGCTTCTAGCGAGAAAACTTTTAATCGGAGCTCAAATCCGTTGACGAATGATCGAAAGAGCGTGTCTTGAACTACATTTTCATGCAATTTGCACATTTCTAGCTGCCATAGTTCTCGATTAAAACGCCATTGAAATTACGTAATTTTGTTAGTTTTTTGCTCATATCTCAAAAAGTTACACAGATATGCAAAAAATACAACCAGATTCGGAATCAGCAGCTCAAGATACATCAGAATTTGTTCAGAACAAATGAACTTTGAGAACTTTTTGTGACGTCATAAATTCGACCAATGGCGAGCTTCCAGAGTTTTAATCGGAAGTGAACCATTTTCGCAAACTTTAAAGAACTCATGACCTACTAGTTGCATGTTAAATTTGACAATGATCGGTTCAGTGGTTCTGGAGAAGAAGATTTTTAAAGATTATACACCAAATCCAATATGGCGGCCGAACCACGTGACATAGCCAAAAAAAAAAAAATATACCCCTAGAAAATTTCCGCTAGATTATGTGTGCAAAATTTTGAACTTCTATGTTGAACGGTGTTGGAGTTCTGCTGCTAACAAAATCGAAAAAAAAAAATAATAATAATAATAATAATAATAAGAAAAAACAGAACAATAACAATAGGGATCCCGTTCCGGAAGAACGGGATCCCTAACTAGAATGGATCTGCGAATAGCAGATCCTAGGCCGGGATCCCGGATCAAATCGATGACGTTTTCCCCTTCATGTTCTGTGTTCGAAGGACACATGTTCCACATACACGGCTTTCAAAGTTTCCATGCGACTTAACACCGTTTGTCACTGAGGCAGTCGGCCGGTAAAAACACCGTTTGTCACTGAGGCAGTCGGCCGGTAATTTGCATTCCTCGAATAGATCGGCGACCTTGATGATGCTACGCTATGCGCAGTGAAAAACGGTCGTTCCTTGGCAGGCTTAGCCCGCTATTTGTAAGAAATAAGGCAAAAACACGACCAGTGTAACAGCAAGTTTGTACATTCACATCTCAATCCATGGCCTGCCATGCGCAGACTCACTGCTCTACTGATAGATCGGCCATCGTTAGAAAGTCAGCACTTGGACCAGGGCACATGTCCATATCTGTCAATCACCCTGGCCTGTTTAACGTATAGTAAAGAGGACGAGGTCTGCGCAAAACAAAGTTAACTTTTACAGGTCCATGTCATTTGCTGTTGTAGTTAGATGTCTACGCCATCTAATAGAGTACTGGAGTTAGATGGGAACTGGAATCAATGTCATCCTACAACCGTTTCGGGAGATCACGGACAGTGTAGCCAAAAGCATCAGGTCAAATACTACAAACCCAGTCCAATCCCCATCTAACTCCATGTTAAAGCAATAGGATTCCCGTCTTTTTCTAAACAAAAAACGGTGTTGTGATTTAAACGCTTGTAGCGAAAAAACTATTGATCGGAGCTCAAATCTGTTGACAAATGCTCGAAAGAGCATGTCTTGTTCTACAATTTCGTGCAGGTTGCACATTTCTAGCTGCCATAGTTCTCGAGTTACAGGTCATTGAACTTACGTAAGTTTTTTGAGTTTTTTGCTCATATCTCAAAAAGTTGCACAGATATACAAAAAATACAACCAGATTCGGAATCAGCAGTTCAAGATACATGAGAATACGTTCAGAACATTTGAACTTTGAGAACTTTTTGTGACGTCACAAATTCGACCAATGGCGAGCTTCCAGAGTTTTGACCGGAAGTGAACCATTTTCGCAAACTTTAAAGAACTCGTGACCTACTAGCTGCATGTCAAATTTGAAAACCATCGGTTCAGTGGTTCTGGAGAAGAAGATTTTTAAAGATTTTACACATAATCCAATATGGCGGCCGAACCACGTGACATAAGAAAAAAACAAAAAATATACCCCTGGAAAATCTCCGCCAGATTGTGTGTTCAAAATTTGAGACCTCTATGTTGAACGGTGTTAAAGTTCTGCTGCTCATAATGTCGGTGAAAAAAAAAAAATAATAATAATAATAAGAAAAAACAGAACAATAACAATAGGGATCCCGTTCCGGAAGAACGGGATCCCTAATAATAATAATAAGAAAAAACAGAACAATAACAATAGGGATCCCGTTCCGGAAGAACGGGATCCCTAATAATAATAATAAGAAAAAACAGAACAATAACAAAAGGGATCCCGTTCGGTAGAACGGGATCCCTAATAATAATAATAACTAGAATGGATCTGCGAATAGCAGATCCTAGGCCGGGATCCCGGATCTGATCGATGACGTTTTCCCCTTTATGATCTTTGTTCGAAGGATACATGTTCCACAAACGCGGCTTTCAAAGTTACCTTGCGACCTTACACCGTTTGTCACTGATGCAGTCGGCCGGTCATTTGCATTCCCTCAAATAGATCGGCGACCTTAATGATGCTACGCTATGCCCAGTGAAAAACGGTCGTTCCTTGGCAGATTTAGCCCGCTAATTGTAAGAAATAAGGCAAAAACACGACCAGTGTAACAGCCTGTTTGTACACTCACATCTCAATCCACGACATGCCATGCACAGACTCACAGCTCCACTGATAGCTCGGCCATCGTTGGAAAGTCAGCACTTGGACCAGTTCACATGTCCATATCTGTTAATCACCCTGGACTGTTTAACGTATAGTAAAGAGGGCGAGGTCTGCGCAAAACAAAGTTAACTTTTACAGGTCCATGTCATTTGCTGTTGTAGTTAGATCTCTACGCCTTCTAATAGAGTACTGGAGATAGATGGGAAATGGAATCAATGTCATCCTACAACTGTTTCGGGAGATCACGGACAGTGTGGCCGAAAGCATCAGGTCAAATACTATAAACCCAGTCCAGTCCCCATCTAACTCCATGTTAAAGCAATGGGATTCCCACCTTTTTCTAAACAAAAAACGGTGTTGTCATTTAAACGCTTGTAGCGAAAAAACTATTGATCGGAGCTCAAATCCGTTTACGGCTGCTCGAAAGAGCATGTCTTGGGCTGCAATTTCGTGCAGATTGCACATTTCTAGCTGTCATAGTTCTCGAGTTACAGGTCATTGAACTTACGTAACTTTATTGATTTTTTGGCTGATATCTCAAAAGTTACACAGATATGCAAAAAATACAACCAGATTCGGAATCAGCAGCTCAAGATACATCAGAATACGTTCAGAACATATGAACTTTGAGAACTTTTTGTGACGTCACAAATTCGACCAATGGCGAGCTTCCAGAGTTTTGACCGGAAGTAAACCATTTTCGCAAACTCTAAAGAACTCCTGACCTACTAGTTGCATGTCAAATTTGAGAACGATCGGTTTAGTGGTTCTGGAGAAGAAGATTTTTAAAGATTTTACTCAAAATCCAATATGGCGGCCGAACCACGTGACATAGCAAAAATCAAAATTATATACCCCTAGAAATTTATCTCTAGATTGTGTGTGGAAAATTTTAAACTTCTATGTTGAACGGTGTTGGAGTTCTGCTGCTAACAAAATTGAAAAAAAAAAATAATAATAATAATAATAACTAGAATGGATCTGCGAATAGCAGATCCTAGGCCGGGATCCCGGATCGGATCGATGACGTTTTCCCCTTCATTTTCTGTGTTCGAAGGACACATGTCCCACATACACGGCTTTCAAAGTTTCCATTCGACCTTACACCGTTTGTCACTGAGGCAGTCGACCGGTCATTTGCATTCCCTCGAATAGATCGGCGACCTTGATGATGCTACGATATGCCCAGTGAAAAACGGTCGTTCCTTGGCAGACTTAGCCCGCCATTTGTAAGAAATAACGCAAAAACACGATCAGTGTAACAGCAAGTTTGTACATTCACATCTCAATCCACGACCTGCCATGCACAGACTCACTGCTCCACTGATAGCTCGGCCATCGTTAGAAAGTCAGCACTTGGACCAGGGCACATGTCCATATCTGTCAATCACCCTGGCCTGTTTAACGTATAGTAAAGAGCACGAGGTCTGCGCAAAACAAAGCTAACTTTTACAGGTCCACATCGTTTGCTGTTGTAGTTAGATCTCTACGCCATCTAATAGATTACTGGAGTTAGATGGGAACTGGAATCAATGTCATCCTACAACCGTTTCGTGAGATCACGGACAGTGTAGGCGAAAGCATCAGTTTAAATACTACAAACCCAGTCCAGTCCCCATCTAACTCCATGTTAAAGCAATGGGATTCCCATCTTTTTCTAAACAAAAAACGGTGTTCTGATTTAAACGCTTGTAGCGAAAAAACTATTGATCGGAGCTGAAATCTGTTGACAAATGCTCGAAAGAGCATGTCTTGGACTACAATTTCGTGCAGATTGCACATTTTTAGCGGCCATAGATCTCGAGTTACAGATCATTGAATTTACGTAACTTTTTTTTAGTTTTTTGCTCATATCTCAAAAACTTACACAGATATACAAAAAATACAACCAGATTCGGAATCAGAAGCTCAAGATACATCAGAATACGTTCAGAACAAATGAACTTTAAGAACTTTTTGTGACGTCACAAATTCGACCAATGGCGAGCTTCCAGAGTTTTGACCGGAAGTGAAGCATTTTCGCAAACTTTAAAGAACTCGTGACCTACTAGCTGCATGTCAAATTTCAGAATGATCGGTTCAGTGGTTCTGGAGAAGAAGATTTTTAAAAGTTTTACACAAAATCCAATATGGCGGCCGAATCACGTGACATAGCAAAAAAGTGGAGAATTTGTCCCGAGATATTCACCGCCAGAATATGTGTGCAAAATTTGGAATCTGTATGTTGAACAGTGTAAAAGTTTCCTTGCTAACAAAGTCGGTGAAAAAAAAATAATAATAATAATAATAACTAGAATGGATCTGCGAATAGCAGATCCTAGGCCGGGATCCCGGATCTGATCGATGACGTTTTCCCCTTCATGTTCTGTGTTCGAAGGACACATGTTCCATATACACGGCTTTCAAAGTTTCCATGCGACCTTACACCGTTTGTCACTGAGGCAGTCGGCCGGTCATATGCATTCCCTCGAATAGATCAGCGACCTTGATGATTCTACGCTATGCCCAGTGAAAAACGGTCGTCCCTTGGCAGACTTAGCCCGCTATTTGTAAGAAATAAGGCAAAAACACGACCAGTGTAACAGCAAGTTTGTACATTCAGATCTCAATCTACGACCTGCCATGCACAGACTCACAGATCCACTGATAGCTCGGCCACCGTTGGAAAGTCAGCAGTTATACCAGGGCACATGTCCATATCTCTCAATCACCCTGGTCTGTTTAACGTATAGTAAAGAGGACGAGGTCTGCGCAAAACAAAGCTAACTTTTACAGGTCCACGTCGTTTGCTGTTGAAGTTAGATCTCTACGCCATCTAATAGAGTAATAGAGTACTGGAGATAGATGGGAACTGGAATCAATGTCATCCCACAACCGTTTCGGGAGATCACGGACAGTGTGGCCGAAACATCAGGTCAAATACTACAAACCCAGTCCAGTCCCCATCTAACTCCATGTTAAAGCAATGGGATTCCCATCTTTTTTTAACAAAAAACGGTGTTGTGATTTAAACGCTTGTAGCGAAAAAACTATTGATCGGAGCTGAAATCTGTTGACGAATGCTCGAAAGAGCATGTCTTGGGCTACAATTTCGTGCAGGTTGCACATTTCTAGCTGTCATAGTTCTCGAGTTACAGGTCATTGAATTTACGTCACCTTTTTTACTTTTTTGCTCATATCTCAAAAAGTTACACAGATATGCCAAAAACACAAGCAGATTCAGAATCAGCAGCTCAAGATACACCAGAATGCGTTCAGAACAATTGAACTTTGAGAACTTTTTGTGACGTCACAAATTCGACCAATGGCGAGCTTCCAGAATTTTGATCGGAAGTGAACCATTTTCGCAAACTTTAAAGAACTCGTGACTTACTAGCTGCATGTCAAGTTTGAAACCGATCGGTTCAGTGGTTCTTGAGAAGAAGATTTTTAAATATTTTACACAAAATCCAATATGGCGACCGAACCACGTGACATAGCAAAAAAGTGGAGAATTTGTCCCGAGATATTCACCGCCAGATTATGTATGCAAAATTTCAGACCTGTATGTTGAACGGTAAAAAAGTTTCCATGCGAACAAACTCGGTGAAAAAAAAATAATAATAATAATAATAAGAAAAAACAGAACGATTACAATAGGGATCCCGTTCGGGAGAACGGGATCCCTAATAATAATAACTAGAATGGATCTGCGAATAGCAGATCCTAGGCCGGGATCCCGGATCTGATTGATGACGTTTTCCCCTTCATGATCTGTGTTCGAAGGACCCATGTTCCACATACACGGCTTTCAAAGTTTCTATGCGACCTTACACCGTTTGTCACTGAGGCAGTCGGCCGGTCATTTGCAATCCCTCGAATAGATCGGCGACCTTGATGATACTACGCTATGCCCAGTGAAAAACGGTCGTTCCTTGGCAGACTTAGCCCATTAATTGTAAGAAAAAATGCAAAAACACGACTAGTGCAACACAAAGTTTGTACAGACTCACAGCTCCACTGATAGCTTGGCCATCGTTAGAAAGTCAGCACTTGGACCACGGCACATGTCCATATCTGTCAATCACCCTGAACTGTTTAACGTATAGTAAAGAGCACGAGGTCTGCGCAAAACAAAGCTAACTTTTACAGGTCCATGTCATTTGCTGTTGTAGTTAGATCTCTACGCCTTCTAATAGAGTACTGGAGTTAGATGGGAACTGGAATCAATGTCATCCTACAACCGTTTCGGGAAATCACGGACAGTGTAGCCGAAAGCATCAGGTCAAATACTACAAACCCAGTCCAGTCCCCATCTAACTCCATGTTAAAGCAATGGGATTTCCACATTTTTCCAAACAAAAAACGGTGTTGTCATTTAAACGCTTGTAGCTAAAAATCTATCGATCGCAGCTCAAATCCATTGACGAATGCTCGAAAGAGCATGTCTTGGGCTACAATTTCGTGCAGGTTGCACATTTCTAGCTGTCATAGTTCTCGAGTTACAGGTCATTCAAGTTACGTAACTTTTTTGAGTTTTTTGCTAATATCTCAAAAAGTTACACAGATATGCAAAAAATACAAGCAGATTCAGAATTAGCAGCTCAAGATACATCAGAATACGTTCAGAACAATTGAACTTTGAGAACTTTTTGTGACGTCACAAATTCGACCAATAGCGAACTTCCAGAGTTTTGACCGGAAGTGAACCATTTTCGCAAACTTTAAAGAACTCGTGACTTACTAGCTGCATGTCAAATTTGAAAACTATCGGTTCAGTGGTTCTGGAGAAGAAGATTTTTAAAAGTTTTACACAAAATCCAATATGGCGGCCGAACCACGTGACATAGCAAAAAAGTGGAGAATTTGTCCCGAGATATTGACCGCCAGAATATGTGTGCGAAATTTCGAACCTGTATGTTGAACAGTGAAAAAGTTTCCTTGCTAACAAAGTCGGTGAAAAAAAAATAATAATAATAATAATAATAATAATAATAATAATAAGAAAAAACAGAACGATTACAATAGGGATCCCGTTCGGGAGAACGGGATCCCTAACTAGAATGGATCTGCGAATAGCAGATCCTAGGCCGGGATCCCGGATCTGATCGATGACGTTTTCATCTTCACGTTCTTGTTCGAAGGACACATGTTCCACATGCACGGCTTTCAAAGATTCCATGCAACCTTACACCGTTTGTCATTGAGGCAGTCGGCCGGTCATTTGCATTCCCTCGAATAGATCGGCGACCTTGATGATGCTACGCTATGCCCAGTGAAAAACAGTCGTCCCTTGGCAGGCTTAACCCGCTATTAGTAAGAAATAATGCAAAAACACGACCAGTGTAACAGCAAGTTTGTACATTCACATCTTAATCCACGACCTGCCATGCACAGACTAACTGTTCCACTGATAGCTCGGCCATCGTTAGAAAGTCAGCACTTGGACCAGTTCACATATCCATATTTGTTAATCACCCTGGATTGTTTAACGTATAGTAAAGAGCACGAGGTCTGCGCAAAACAAAGCTAACTTTTACAGGTCCATGTCGTTTGCTGTTGTAGTTAGATCTCTACGCCATCTAATAGAGTACTGGAGTTAGATGGGAACTGGAATCAATGTCATCGTACAACCGTTTCGGGAGATCAAGGACAGTGTAGCCGAAAGCATCAGGTCAAATACTACAAACCCAGTTTTGTCCCCATCTAACTCCATGTTAAAGCAATAGGATTAGCACCTTTTTCTAAACAAAAAACGGTGTTGTCATTTAAACGAATGTAGCGAAAAAACTATTGATCGGACCTCAAATCTGTTGACAAATGCTCGAAAGAGCATGTCTTGGGCTACAATTTCGTGCAGGTTGCACATTTCTAGCTCCCACAGATCTCGAGTTACAGGTCATTGAAGTTACGTAACTTTTTTGAGTTTTTTTGCTTATATCTCAAAAAGTTACACAGATATGCAAAAAAATACAAGCAGATTCAGAATTAGCAGCTCAAGATACACCAGAAAAACGTTCAGAACATTTGAACTTTGAGAACTTTTTGTGACGTCATAAATTCGACCAATGGCGAACTTCCAGAATTTTGACCGGAAGTGAACCATTTTCGCAAACTTTAAAGAACTCGTAACTTACTAGCAGCATGTCAAATTTGAAAACGATCGGTTCAGTGGTTCTGGAGAAGAAGATTTTTAAAGATTTTACACAAAATCCAATATGGCGGCCGAACCACGTGACATGGCAAAAAAGTTGAGAATTTGTCCCGAGGTATTCACCGCCAGAATATGTGTGCAAAATTTCAGATCTGTATGTTAAACGGTAAAAAAGTTTCCATGCGAACAAAGTCGGTGAAAAAAAAATAATAATAATAATAATAATAATAATAATAATAATAAGAAAAAACAGAACGATTACAATAGGGATCCCGTTCGGGAGAACGGGATCCCTAATAATAAGAAAAAACAGAACGATTACAATAGGGATCCCGTTCCGGAAGAACGGGATCCCTAATAACTAGAATGGATCTGCCAATAGCAGATCCTAGGCGGGATCCCGGATCTGATCGATGACATTTTCCCCTTCATGTTCTGTGTTCGAAGGACACATGTTCCATATACACGGCTTTCAAAGTTTCCATGCGACCTTACACCGTTTGTCACTGAGGCAGTCGGCCGGTTATATGCATTCCCTCGAATAGATCAGCGACCTTGATGATTCTGCGCTATGCCCAGTGAAAAACGGTCGTCCCTTGGCAGACTTAGCCCGCTATTTGTAAGAAATAAGGCAAAAACACGACCAGTGTAACAGCAAGTTTGTACATTCACATCTCAATCCACGATCTGCCATGCACAGACTCACAGCTCCACTGATAGCTCGGCCACCGTTAGAAAGTCAGCAGTATACCAGGGCACATGTCCCATATCTGTCAATCACCCTGGTCTGCTTAACGTATAGTAAAGAGGACGAGGTCTGCGCAAAACAAAGCTAACTTTTACAGGTCCACGTCGTTTGCTGTTGAAGTTAGATCTCTACGCCATCTAATAGAGTACTGGAGTTAGATGGGAACTGGAATCAATGTCATCCCACAACCGTTTCGGGAGATCACGGACAGTGTGGCCGAAACATCAGGTTAAATACTTCAAACCCAGTCCAGTCCCATCTAACTCCATGTTAAAGCAATTTGATTCCCATCTTTTTTCTAAACAAAAAACGGTGTTTGAGATTTAAACGCTTCTAGCGAAAAAACCATTGATCGGAGCTCAAATCTGTTGACGAATGCTCGAAAGAGCATGTCTTGGGCTACAATTTCGTGCAGGTTGCACATTTCTAGCTGTCATAGTTCTCGAGTTACAGGTCTTTCAATTTACGTCACTTTTTTACTTTTTTGCTCATATCTCAAAATGTTACACAGATATGCAAAAAATACAAGCAGATTCAGAATCAGGAGGTCAAGATACATCAGAATACGTTCAGAACATTTGAACTTTGAGAACTTTTTTTGACGTCACAAATTCGACCAATGGCGAGCTTCCAGAATTTTGACCGGAAGTGAACCATTTTCGCAAACTTTAAAGAACTCGTGATCTACTAGCGGCATGTCAAGATTGAAACCGATCGGTTCAGTGGTTCTGGAGAAGAAGATTTTTAAAGATTTTACACAAAATCCAATATGGCGGCCGAACCACGTGACATAGCAAAAAAGTGGAGAATTTGGCCCGAGATATTGACCACCAAATTATGTGTGCAAAATTTCAGACATGTATGTTGAACGGTAAAAAAGTTTTCCATGCGAACAAAATCGGTGAAAAAAAAATAATAATAATAATAATAACTAGAATGGATCTGCGAACAGCAGATCCTAGGCCGGGATCCCGGATCGGATCGATGACGTTTTCCCCTTCATGATCTGTGTTCGAAGGACACATGTTCCACATACACCGCTTTCAAAGTTTTCATGCGACGTTACACCGTTTGTCACTGAGGCAGTCGGCCGGTCATTTGCATTCCCTCGAATATATCAGCGACCTTAATGATGCTACGCTATGCCCAGTGAAAAACGGTCGTTCTTTGGCAGACATAGCAAGCTATTTGTAAGAAATAACGCTAAAACACGACCAGTGTAACAGGAGGTTTGTACAGACTCACAGCTCCACTGATAGCTCGACAATCGTTAGAAAGTCAACACTTGGACCGCGGCACATGTCCATATCTGTCAATCACCCTGGCCTGTTTAATGTATAGTAAAGAGCACGAGGCCTGCGCAAAACAAAGCTAACCTTTACAGGTCCACGTCGTTTGCTGTTGTAGTTAGATCTCTACACCATCTAATAGAGTACTGGAGTTAGATGGGAACTGGAATCAATGTCATCCTACAACCGTTTCGGGAGATCACTGACAGTGTAGCCGAAAGCATCAGGTCAAATACTACAAACCCAGTTTTGTCCCCATCTAACTCCATGTTAAATCAATAGGATTCCCACCTTTTTCTAAACAAAAAACGGTGTTGTCATTTAAACGCTTGTAGCGAAAAAACTATTGATCGGAGCTCAAATCTGTTGACGAATGCTCGAAAGAGCATGTCTTGTTCTACAATTTCGTGCAGGTTGCACATTTCTAGCTTCCACAGATCTCGAGTTACAGGTCATTGAAGTTACGTCACTTTTTTGAGTTTTTTGCTAATATCTCAAAAAGTTACACAAATATGCAAAAAATACAAGCAGATTCAGAATCAGCAGCTCAAGATACATCAGAATACGTTGGGAACATATGAACTTTGAGAACTTTTTGTGACGTCACAAATTCGACCAATGGCGAACTTCCAGAATTTTGACCGAAAGTAAACCATTTTCGCAAACTTTAAAGAACTCGTAACCTACTAGCTGCATATTAAATTTGAGAACGATCGGTTCAGTGGTTCTGGAGAAGAAGATTTTTAAAGATTTTACACAAAATCCAATATGGCGGCCAAACCACGTGACATAACAAAAAAGTGGAGAATTTGTCCCGAGATATTCACCGACAGAATATGTGTGCAAAATTTGGAACCTGTATGTTGAACGGTAAAAAAGTTTCCATGCGAACAAAGTCGGTGAAAAAAAAATAATAATAATAATAATAATAACTAGAATGGATCTGCGAATAGCAGATCCTAGGCCGGGATCCCGGATCGGATCGATGACGTTTTCCCCTTCATGTTCTGTGTTCGAAGGACACATGTTCCACATACACGGCTTTCAAAGTTTCCATGCGACCTTACACCGTTTGTCACTGAGGCAGTCGGCCGGTCATTTGCATTCCCTCGAATAGATAGGCGACCTTGATGATGCTACGCTATGCCCAGTGAAAAACGGTCGTTCCTCGACAGATTTAGTCCGCTAATTGTAAGAAATAAGGCAAAAACACGACCAGTGTAACAGCAGGTTTGTACATTAACATCTGAATCCACGACATGCCATGCACAGACTCACTGCTCCACTGATAGCTCGGCCATCGTTGGAAAGATAGCACTTGGGACCAGTTCACGTGTCCATATCTGTTAATCACCCTGGCCTGTTTAACGTATAGTAAAGAGCACGAGGTCTGCGCAAAACAAAGCTAACTTTTACAGGTCCATGTCGTTTGCTGTTGTAGTTAGATGTCTACGCCTTCTAATAGAGTACTGGAGTTAGATGGGAACTGGAATCAATGTCATCCTAAACCTGTTTCGGAAGATCACGGACAGTGTAGCCGAAAGCATCAGGTCAAATACTACAAACCCAGTCCAGTCCCCATCTAACTCCATGTTAAAGCAATAGAAATCCCACCTTTTTCTAAACAAAAACCGGTGTTGTGATTTAAACGCTTGTAGCGAAAAAACTATTGATCGGAGCTCAAATCCATTGACAATTGCTCGAAAGAGCATGTCTTGGGCTACAATTTCGTGCAGGTTGCACATTTCTAGCTGCCATAGTTCTCGAGTTACAGATAATTGAAGTTACGTAACTTTTTTGAGTTTTTTGCTGATATCTCAAAAAGTTACACAGATATACAAAAAATACAACCAGATTCGAAATCAGCAGCTCAAGATACATCAGAATGCGTTCAGAACAAATGAACTTTGAGAACTTTTTGTGACGTCATAAATTCGACCAATGGCGAACTTCCAGAGTTTTGACCGGAAGTAAACCATTTTCGCAAACTTGAAGAACTCGTAACCTACTAGCTGTATGTCAAATTTGAAAACGATCGGTTCAGTGGTTCTTGAGAAGAAGATTTTTAAAGATTTTAAACTAAATCCAATATGGCGGCCGAATCACGTGACATAGCAAAAAAGTTGAGAATTTGTCCCGAGGTATTCACCGCCAGAATATGTGTGCAAAATTTCAGACCTGTATGTTGAACGGTGAAAAAGTTTCCATGCGAACAAAGTCGGTGAAAAAAAAAAAATAATAATAATAATAACTAGAATGGATCTGCGAATAGCAGATCCTAGGCCGGGATCCCGGATCTGATCGATGACGTTTTCCCCTTCATGTTCTGAGTTCGAAGGATACATGTTCCACATACACGGCTTTCAAAGTTTCCATGCGACCTTACACCGTTTGTCACTGAGGCAGTCGTCCGGTCATATGCATTCCCTCGAATAGATCAGCGACCTTGATGATTCTACGCTATGCCCAGTGAAAAACGGTCGTCCCTTGGCAGACTTAGCCCGCTATTTGTAAGAAATAACGCAAAAACACGACCCAGTGTAACAGCAAGTTTGTACATTCACATCTCAATCTACGACCTGCCATGCACAGATTCACAGCTCCACTGATAGCTCGGCCACCGTTAGAAAGTCAGCAGTTATACCAGGCACATGTCCATATCTGTCAATCACCCTAAACTGTTTAACGTATAGTAAAGAGGACGAGGTCTGCGCAAAACAAAGCTAACTTTTACAGGTCCACGTCGTTTGCTGTGAAGTTAGATCTCTACGCCATCTAATAGAGTACTGGAGATAGATGGGAACTGGAATCAATGTCATCCTACAACCGTTTCGGGAGATCACGGACAGTGTAGGCGAAAGCATCAGGTCAAATACTACAAACCCAGTCCAGTCCCCATCTAACTCCATGTTAAATCAATAGGATTCCCATCTTTTTCTAAACAAAAAAACGGTGTTGTCATTTAAACGCTTGTAGCGAAAAATCTATCGATCGCAGCTCAAATCCATTGACGAATGCTCGAAAGAGCATGTCTTGGGCTACAATTTCGTGCAGGTTGCACATTTCTAGCTGTCATAGTTCTCGAGTTACAGGTCATTCAAGTTACGTAACTTTTTTGAGTTTTTTGCTGATATCTCAAAAAGTTACACAGATATGCAAAAAATACAACCAGATTCAGAATTAGCAGCTTAAGATACATCAGAATACGTTCAGAACAATTGAACTTTGAGAATTTTTTGTGACGTCACAAATTCGACCAATAGCGAACTTCCAGAGTTTTGACCGGAAGTGAACCATTTTCGCAAACTTTAAAGAACTCGTGACCTACTAGCTGCATGTCAAATTTGAAAACGATCGGTTTAGTGGTTCTGGAGAAGAAGATTTTTAAAGATTTTACACAAAATCCAATATGTCGTCCGAACCACGTGACATAGCAAAAAAGTGGAGAATTTGTCCCGAGATATTCACCGCCAGAATATGTGTGCAAAATTTTAGATCTGTATGTTGAACGGTAAAAAAAGTTTCCATGCGAACAATCTCGGTGAAAAAAAAATAATAATAATAATAATAAGAAACTAGAATGGATCTGCGAATAGCAGATCCTAGGCCGGGATCCCGGATCGGATCGATGACGTTTTCCCCTTCATGTTCTGTGTTCGAAGGACACATGTTCCACATACACGGCTTTCAAAGATTCCATGCGACCTTACACCGTTTGTCACTGAGGCAGTCGGCCGGTCATTTGCAATCCCTCGAATAGATCGGCGACCTTAATGATGCTACGCTATGCTCAGTGAAAAACCGTCGTTCCTTGGAAGGCTTAGCCCGCTAATCGTAAGAAATAACGCAAAAACACGACCAGTGTAACAGCAGGTTTGTACATTCACATCTCAATCCACGACATGCCATGCACAGACTCACTGCTCCACTGATAACTCGGCCATCGTTGGAAAGTCAGCACTTGGAGCAGGGCACATGTCCATATCTGTTAATCACCCTGGACTGTTTAACGTATAGTAAAGAGGACGAGGTCTGCGCAAAACAAAGCTAACTTTTACAGGTCCACGTCGTTTGCTGTTGTAGTTAGATCTCTTCGCCATCTAATAGAGTACTGGAGTTAGATGGGAACTGGAATCAATGTCATCCTACAACCGTTTCGGGAGATCACGGACAGTGTCGCCGAAAGCATCAGGTCAAATACTACACACCCAGTCCAGTCCCCATCTAACTCCATGTTAAAGCAATAGGATTAACACCTTTTTCTAAACAAAAAACGGTGTTGTCATTTAAACGCTTGTAGCGAAAAAACTATTAATCTGAGCTCAATTCCGTTGACGAATGCTCGAAAGAGCATGTCTTGGGCTACAATTTCGTGCAGGTTGCACATTTCTAGCTGCCACAGATCTCGAGTTACAGGTCATTGAACTTACGTAACTTTTTTCAGTTTTTTGCTAATATCTCAAAAAGTTACACAGATATGCAAAAAATACAAGCAGATTCAGAATCAGCAGCTCAAGATACATCAGAATACGTTGAGAACATTTGAACTTTGAGAACTTTTTGTGACGTCACAAATTCGACCAATGGCGAACTTCCAGAATTTTGACCGGAAGTGAACCATTTTCGCAAACTTTAAAGAACTCTTAACTTACTAGCTGCATGTCAAATTTGAAACCGATCGGTTCAGTGGTTCTGGAGAAGAAGATTTTTAAAGATTTTACACAAAATCCAATATGGCGGCCGAACCACGTGACATAGCAAAAAAGTGGAGAATTTGTCCCGAGATATTCACCGCCAGAAAATGTGTGCAAAATTTCAGACCTGTATGTTGAACGGTAAAAAAGTTTCCATGCGAACAAGGTCGGTGAAAAAAAAATAATAATAATAATAATAATAACTAGAATGGATCTGCGAATAGCAGATCCTAGGCCGGGATCCCGGATCTGATCGATGACGTTTTCCCCTTCATGTTCTGTGTTCGAAGGACACATGTTCCACATACACGGCTTTCAAAGTTTCCATTCGACCTTACACCGTTTGTCACTGAGGCAGTCGACCGGTCATTTGCATTCCCTCGAATAGATCGGCGACCTTGAAGATGCTACGATATGCCCAGTGAAAAACGGTCTTTCATTGGCAGGCTTAGCCCGCTATTTGTAAGAAATAACGCAAAAACACGACCAGTGTAACAGCAAGTTTGTACATTGACATCTCAATCCACGACCTGCCATGCACAGACTCACTGCTCCACTGATAGCTCGGCCATCGTTAGAAAGTCAGCACTTGGACCACGGCACATGTCCATATCTGTCAATCACCCTGAACTGTTTAACGTATAGTAAAGAGCACGAGGTCTGCGCAAAACAAAGCTAACTTTTACAGGTCCATGTCATTTGCTGTTGTAGTTAGATCTCTACGCCTTCTAATAGAGTACTGGAGTTAGATGGGAACTGGAATCAATGTCATCCTACACCCGTTTCGGGAAATCACGGACAGTGTAGCCGAAAGCATCAGGTCAAATACTACAAACCCAGTCCAGTCCCCATCTAACTCCATGTTAAAGCAATGGGATTTCCACCTTTTTCAAAACAAAAAAACGGTGTTGTGATTTAAACGCTTGTAGCGAAAAATCTATTGATCGCAGCTCAAATCCATTGACCGAATGCTCGAAAGAGCATGTCTTGGGCTACAATTTTCGTGCAGGTTGCACATTTCTAGCTGTCATAGTTCTCGAGTTACAGGTCATTCAAGTTACGTAACTTTTTTAAGTTTTTTGCTTATATCTCAAAAAGTTACACAGATATGCAAAAAATACAAGCAGATTCAGAATTAGCAGCTCAAGATACATTAGAATACGTTCAGAACATTTGAACTTAGAGAACTTTTTGTGACGTCACAAATTCGACCAATAGCGAGCTTCCAGAATTTTGACCGGAAGTGAACCATTTTCGCAAACTTTAAAGAACTCGTAACCTACTAGCTGCATGTCAAATTTGAAAACGATCAGTTCAGTGGTTCTGGAGAAGAAGATTTTTAAAAGTTTTAGTCAAAATCCAATATGGCGGGCCGAACCACGTAACATAGCAAAAAAGTGGAGAATTTGTCCCGAGATATTCACCGCCAGAATATGTGTGCAAAATTTCAGACCTGTATGTTGAACGGTAAAAAAGTTTCCATGCGAACAAAGTCGGTGAAAAAAAAATAATAATAATAATAACTAGAATGGATCTGCGAATAGCAGATCCTAGGCCGATCCCGGTTCTGATCGATGACGTTTTCCCCTTCATGTTCTGAGTTCGAAGGACACATGTTCCACATACACGGCTTTCAAAGTTTCCATGCGACCTTACACCCGTTTGTCACTGAGGCAGTCGGCCGGTCATTTCCATTCCCTGGAATAGATCGGCGACCTTGATGATGCTACGCTATGCCCAGTGAAAAACGGTCGTTCTTTGGCAGACTTAGCCCGCTAATTGTAAGAAATAAGGCAAAAACACGACCAGTGTAACAGGAAGTTTGTACATTCACATCTCAATTCACGACATGCCATGCACACTCACTGCTCCACTGATAGCTCGGGCCATCGTTAGAAAGTCAGCACTTGGACCAGGGCATATGTCCTTATATGTCAATCACACTGGCCTGTTTAACGTATAGTAAAGAGGACAAGGTCTGCGCAAAACAAAGCTAACTTTTACAGGTCCACGTCGTTTGCTGTTGTAGTTAGATCTCTTCGCCATCTAATAGAGTACTGGAGTTAGATGGGAACTGGAATCAATGTCATCCTATAACGTATTCGGGAGATCACGGACAGTGTAGCCGAAAGCATCAGGTCAAATACTACAAACGCAGTCCAGTCCCCATCTAACTCCATGTTAAACCAATGAGATTCCCACCTTTTTCTAAACAAAAAACGGTGTTGTCATTTAAATGCTTGTAGCGAAAAAACTATTGATCGGAGATCAAATCCATTGACGAATGCTCGAAAGAGCATGTCTTGGGCTACAATTTCGTGCAGGTTGCTCACCTCTAGCTGTTATAGTTCTCGAGTTACAGGTCATTGAAATTACGTAAGTTTTTTGAGTTTTTTGCCATATCTCAAAAAGTTTGCAGATACCAAAAAAAATACAAGCAGATTCAGAATGAGCAGCTCAAGATACATCAGAATACGTTCAGAACGAATGAACTTTGAGAACTTTTTGTGACGTCACAAATTCGACCAATGGCGAGCTTCCAGAATTTTGACCGGAAGTGAACCATTTTCGCAAACTTTAAAGAACTCGTAACTTACTAGCTGCATGTCAAATTTGAAACCGATCGGTTCAGTGGTTCTTGAGAAGAAGATTTTTAAAGATTTTACACAAAAATCCAATATGGCGGCCGAACCACGTGACATAACAAAAAAGTTGAGAATTTGTCCCGAGATATTCACCGCCAGAATATGTGTGCAAAATTTCAGACCTGTATGTTGAACGGTAAAAAAGTTTCCATGCGAACAATGTCGGTGAAAAAAAAATAATAATAATAATAATAATAATAAGAAAAAACAGAACGATTACAATAGGGATCCCGTTCGGGAGAACGGGATCCCTAATAAGAAAAAACAGAACGATTACAATAGGGATCCCGTTCGGGAGAACGGGATCCCTAATAATAATAATAATAAGAAAAAACAGAACGATTACAATAGGGATCCCGTTCGGGAGAACGGGATCCCTAATAAGAAAAAACAGAACGAATACAATAGGGATCCCGTTCCGGAAGAACGGGATCCCTAACTAGAATGGATCTGCGAATAGCAGATCCTAGGCCGGGATCCCGGATCTGATCGATGACGTTTTCCCCTTCATGATCTGTGCTTCGAAGGACCCATGTTCCACATACACGGCTTTCAAAGTTTCTATGCGACCTTACACCGTTTGTCACTGAGGCAGTCGGCCGGTTATTTGCAATCCCTCGAATAGATCGGCGACCTTGATGATGCTACGCTATCCCAGTGAAAAACGGTCGTTCCTTGGCAGACTTAGCCCATTAATTGTAAGAAATAATTCAAAAACACGACTAGTGCAACACAAAGTTTGTACAGACTCACAGCTCCACTGATAGCTTGGCCATCGTTAGAAAGTCAGCACTTGGACCAGGGCACATGTCCATATCTGTCAATCACCCTGAACTGTTTAACGTATAGTAAAGAGCACGAGGTCTGCGCAAAACAAAGCTAACTTTTACAGGTCCATGTCATTTGCTGTTGTAGTTAGATCTCTACGCCTTCTAATAGAGTACTGGAGTGAGATGGGAACTGGAATCAATGTCATCCTACAACCGTTTCGGGAAATCACGGACAGTGTAGCCGAAAGCATCAGGTCAAATACTACAAACCCAGTCCAGTCCCCATCTAACTCCATGTTAAAGCAATGGGATTTCAACCTTTTTCCAAACAAAAACCGTGTTGTCATTTAAACGCTTGTAGCGAAAAATCTATCGATCGCAGCTCAAATCCATTGACGACTGCTCGAAAGAGCATGTCTTGGGCTACAATTTCGTGCAGGTTGCACATTTCTAGCTGTCATAGTTCTCGAGTTACGGGTCATTCAAGTTACGTAACTTTTTTAAGTTTTTTGCTTATATCTCAAAAAGTTACACATATATGCAAAAAATACAAGCAGATTCAGAATTAGCAGCTCAAGATACATCAGAATACGTTCAGAACAATTGAACTTTAAGAACTTTTTGTGACGTCACAAATTCGACCAATAGCGAACTTCCAGAGTTTTGATCGGAAGTGAACCATTTTCGCAAACTTTAAAGAACTCGTAACCTACTAGCTGCATGTCGAAATTAAAAACGATCGGTTCAGTGGTTCTGGAGAAGCAGATTTTTAAAGATTTTACACAAAATCCAATATGGCGTCCGAACCACGTCACATAGCAAAAAAGTGGAGAATTTGTCCCGAGATATTCACCGCGAAAATATGTGTGCAAAATTTCAGACCTGTATGTTGAACGGTAAAAAAGTTTCCATGCGAACAAACTCGGTGAAAAAAAAATAATAATAATAATAAGAAAAAACAAAACGATTACAATAGGGATCCCGTTCGGGAGAACGGGATCCCTAATAAGAAAAAACAGAACGATTACAATAGGGATCCCGTTCGGGAGAACTTGATCCCTAACTAGAATGGATCTGCGAATAGCAGATCCTAGGCCGGGATCCCGGATCGGATCGATGACGTTTTCCCCTTCATGTTCTGTGTTCAAAGGACACATGTTCCACATACACGGCTTTCAAAGTTTCCATGCGACCTTACACCGTTTGTCATTGCGGCCGTTCATTTGCATTCCCTCGAATAGATCGGCGACCTTAATGATGCTACGCTATGCCCAGTGAAAAACGGTCGTCCCTTGGCAGACTTACCCCGCTATTTGTAAGAAATAAGGCGAAAACACGACCAGTGTAACAGCAAGTTTGTACATTCACATCTCAATCTACGACCTGCCGTGCACAGACTCACAGCTCCACTGATAGCTCGGCCACCGTTGGAAAGTCAGCAGTTATACCAGGGCACATGTCCATGTCTGTCAATCACCCTGGTCTGTTTAACGTATAGTAAAGAGGACGAGGTCTGCGCAAAACAAAGCTAACTTTTACAGGTCCACGTCGTTTGCTGTTGTAGTTAGATCTCTACGCCATCTAATAGAATACTGGAGTTAGATGTGAAATGGAATCAATGTCATCGTACAACCGTTTCGGGAGATCACGGACAGTGTAGCCGAAAGCATTAGGTCAAATACTACAAACCCAGACCAATCTCCATTTAACTCCATGTTAAAGCAATGGCATTCCCGTCTTTTTCTAAACAAAAAACGGTGTTGTGATTTAAACGCTTGTAGCGGAAAAACTATTGATCGGAGCTCAAATCTGTTGACAAGTGCTCAAAAGAGAATGTCTTGGGCTACAATTTCGTGCAGGTTGCACATTTCTAGCTTCCATAGATCTCGAGTTACAGGTCATTGAAGTTACGTCACTTTTTTGAGTTTTTTGCTAATATCTCAAAAAGTTACACAGATATGTAAAAAATGCATGCAAATTCGGAATCAGCAGCTCAAGATACATCAGAATACGTTCAGAACAATTGAACTTTGAGAACTTTTTGTGACGTCATAAATTCGACCAATGGCGAGCTTCCACAGTTTTGACCGGAAGTAAACCATTTTCGCAAACTTTAAAGAACTCGTGACTTACTAGCTGTATGTCAAATTTGAGAACGATCGGTTCAGTGGTTCTGGAGAAGAAGATTTTTAAAGATTTTACACAAAATCCAATATGGCGGCCGAACCACGTGACTTAAGAAAAAAACAAAAAATATACCCCTGGAAAATCACCGCCAGATTTTGAGTACAAAATTTGAGACCTCTATGTTGAACGGTGTTTGAGTTCTGCTGCTCACAAAGTCGGTGAAAAATAAATAATAATAATAATAACTAGAATGGATCTGCGAACAGCAGATCCTAGGCCGGGATCCCGGATCGGATCGATGACGTTTTCCCCTTCATGATCTGTGTTCGAAGGACACATGTTCCACATACACCGCTTTCAAAGTTTTCATACGACCTTACACCGTTTGTCACTGAGGCAGTCGGCCGGTCATTTGCATTCCCTCGAATATATCAGCGACCTTAATGATGCTACGCTATGCCCAGTGAAAAACAGTCGTTCTTTGGCAGACATAGCCCGCTATTTGTAAGAAATAACGCTAAAACACGACCAGTGTAACAGGAGGTTTGTACAGACTCACAGCTCCACTGATAGCTCGACAATCGTTAGAAAGTCAACACTTGGACCGCGGCACATGTCCATATCTGTCAATCACCCTGGCCTGTTTAATGTATAGTAAAGAGCACGAGGCCTGCGCAAAACAAAGCTAACCTTTACAGGTCCACGTCGTTTGCTGTTGTAGTTAGATCTCTACACCATCTAATAGAGTACTGGAGTTAGATGGGAACTGGAATCAATGTCATCCTACAACCGTTTCGGGAGATCACGGACAGTGTAGCCGAAAGCATCAGGTCAAATACTACAAACACAGTCCAGGCCCCATCTAACTCCATGTTAAAGCAATAGGATTAGCACCTTTTTCTAAACAAAAAACGGTGTTGTCATTTAAACGCTTGTAGCGAAAAAACTATTGATCGGAGCTCAAATCTGTTGACGAATGCTCGAAAGAGCATGTCTTGTTCTACAATTTCGTGCAGGTTGCACATTTCTAGCTCCCACAGATCTCGAGTTACAGGTCATTGAAGTTACGTCACTTTTTTGAGTTTTTTGCTAATATCTCAAAAAGTTACACAGATATGCAAAAAATACAACCAGATTCAGGATCAGCAGCTCAAGATACACCAGAATACGTTCAGAACATTTGAACTTTGAGAACTTTTTGTGACGTCATAAATTCGACCAATGGCGAGCTTCCAGAATTTTGACCGGAAGTGAACCATTTTCGCAAACTTTAAAGAACTGGTAACTTACTAGCAGCATGTCAAATTTGAAACCGATCGGTTCAGTGGTTCTGGAGAAGAAGATTTTTAGAGATTTTACACAAAATCCAATATGGCGTCCGAACCACGTGACATGGCAAAAAAGTGGAGAATTTGTCCCGAGGTATTCACCGCCAGAATATGTGTGCAAAATTTCAGACCTGTATGTTAAACGATAAAAAAGTTTCCATGCGAACAAAGTCGGTGAAAAAAAAATAATAATAATAATAATAACTAGAATGGATCTGCGAATAGCAGATCCTAGGCCGGGATCCCGGATCGGATCGATGACGTTTTTCCCTTTATGATCTTTGTTCGAAGGATACATGTTCCACAAACACGGCTTTCAAAGTTACCTTGCGACCTTACATCGTTTGTCACTGATGCAGTCGGCCGGTCATTTGCATTCCCTCATATAGATCGGCGACCTTAATGATGCTACGCTATGCCCAGTGAAAAACAGTCGTTCCTTGGCAGATTTAGCCCGCTAATTGTAAGAAATCAGGCAAAAACACGACCAGTGTAACAGCCTGTTTGTACATTCACATCTCAATCCACGACATGCCATGCACAGACTCACTGCTCCACTGATAGCTCGGCCATCGTTGGAAAGTCAGCACTTGGACCAGTTCACATGTCCATATCTGTTAATCACCCTGGACTGTTTAACGTATAGTAAAGAGGGCGAAGTCTGCGCAAAACAAAGTTAACTTTTACAGGTCCATGTCATTTGCTGTTGTAGTTAGATCTCTACGCCTTTTAATAGAGTACTGGAGATAGATGGGAACTGGAATCAATGTCATCCTACAACTGTTTCGGGAGATCACGGACAGTGTGGCCGAAAGCATCAGGTCAAATACTATAAACCCAGTCCAGTCCCCATCTAACTGCATGTTAAAGCAATAGGATTCCCACCTTTTTCTAAACAAAAAACGGTGTTGTCATTTAAACGCTTGTAGCGAAAAAACTATTGATCGGAGCTGAAATCCGT
Organism: Liolophura sinensis; assembly: GCF_032854445.1. Classification (NCBI taxonomy): domain Eukaryota; kingdom Metazoa; phylum Mollusca; class Polyplacophora; order Chitonida; family Chitonidae; genus Liolophura; species Liolophura sinensis. The sequence continues at coordinate 60,556 of NW_027018041.1, read as the reverse complement.
TGACGAATGATCGAAAGAGCATGTCTTGGGCTACAATTTCGTGCAGGTTGCACGTTTCTAGCTGTTCTAGTTCTCGAATTACAGGTCATTGAAATTACGTAACTTTATTGATTTTTTGGCTGATATCTCAAAAAGTTATACAGATATGCAAAAAATACAACCAGATTCGGAATCAGCAGCTCAAGATACACCAGAATACGTTCAGAACATATGAACTTTGAGAACTTTTTGTGACGTCACAAATTCGACCAATGGCGAGCTTCCAGAGTTTTTACCGGAAGTAAACCATTTTCGCAAACTTTGAAGAACTCCTGACCTACTAGTTGCATGTCAAATTTGAGAACGATCGGTTCAGTGGTTCTGGAGAAGAAGATTTTTAAATATTTTACTCAAAATCCAATATGGCGGCCGAACCACGTGACATAGCAAAAAAAAAAAAAATATACCCCTAGAAAATTTCCTCTAGATTGTGTGTGCAAAATTTTAAACTTCTATGTTGAACGGTGTTTGAGTTCTGCTGCTAACAAAATCGAAAAAAAAAAATAATAATAATAATAATAATAATAATAAGAAAAAACAGAACAATAACAATAGGGATCCCGTTCGGGAAGAACGGGATCCCTAACTAGAATGGATCTGCGAATAGCAGATCCTAGGCCGGGATCCCGGATCGGATCGATGACGTTTTCCCCAACCAATAATACACGGCTCTTGTAACAGCAGGTTTATGTAAATGTGCCGAATGTGGTAAACCTGCCTTAGGAATTCTTTGAAAACGTGCATGTCCTGTGTTTGTTGACACAGATCAAAGAGTTTTAGCACTCATAGACTACATGTGTAACGCTTTGCACTCAGTGATTTTCAGCTTTACAGTTGTAACGGTTATCTCTCACCAGACCTCCAAATATGGTGAAAAATTGCGCTTATTTCGCTATTTGATGGCAATATGCGGAAAAACTGTACGTCGCCATCAAGAAATATTTCCAAATGCTTACAATGTTCGTGTGTTCATCTTAGTCGCAAATGCATTTAAAATGCATCATATAACATGGGGACGTCAAAGTGCCAAACATAGCCAATCGGCCTTTGGACAATTTTTCAAGACCTCCAACTCCCACATTTATTATGACAGTTCAACGATTTTCCGCACGCCTACTGCACCCATATAGCCCTTTGCACTCAGTCATTTTCAGCTCCACAGCTGCAGCAGTTTTGTGTCACATGACCTCCAAACACGGGCGAAAATTACACTTATTCGCACTTTCATAGCAATTGGCGACAAAACAGTGCGTCGAAGAAAAAAAATACTACACTCGTGATCAGAACATCGAACTACGCCTTGCAGCCAACTTAAAACGTTAAAGTTGACAACATTTTCATCGCCGTCCAAATTGGCTAAGCTGGGATCGAACTCTGATATGACTGACAGGCGTCAGTCATGTCAGTTGTAGATAGATGTTGCTGTTGTAGATAGATCTCTACGCCATCTAATAGAGTACTGGAGTTAGATGGGAACTGGAATCAATGTCATCCTACAACCGTTTGGGGAGATCACGGACAGTGTAACCGAAAGCATCAGGTCAAATACTATAAACCCAGTCCAGTCCCCATCTAACTCCATGTTAAAGCAATAGGATTCCCATCTTTTTATAAGCGAAAAACGGTGTTGTCATTTAAACGCTTCTAGCGAGAAAACTTTTTATCGGAGCTCAAATCCATTGACGAATGATCGAAAGAGCATGTCTTGGGCTACAATTTCGTGCAGGTTGCACATTTCTAGCTTCTATTGTTCTCGATTAAAACGCCATTGAAATTACGTAACTTTTTTGAGTTTTTTGCTGATATCTCAAAAAGTTACACAGATATGCAAAAAATGCAACCAGATTCGGAATTAGCAGATCAAGATACATCAGAATGCGTTAAGAACATTTGAATTTTAGGAAATTTTTTGTGACGTCACAAATTCGACCAATTGCGAGCTTCCAGAGTTTTGACCGGAAGTAAACTATTTTCGCAAACTTTAAAGAACTCGTGACCTACTAGCTGCATATCAAATTTGAGAACGATCAGTTTAGTGGTTCTGGAGAAGAAGATTTTTAAAGATTTTACACAAAATCCAATATGGCGACCGAACCACGTGACATGAAAAAAAAATTGAGAATTTATCCCTGGAAAATCTCCGCCAGAATTTGTGTGCAAAATGTGAGACCTCTATGTTGAACAGTAAAAAAGTTTCCTTGCTAACAAAGTCGGTGAAAAAAAAATAATAATAATAATAAGAAAAAACAGAACGATTACAATAGGGATCCCGTTCCGGAAGAACGGGATCCCTAATAAGAAAAAACAGAACGATTACAATAGGGATCCCGTTCGGGAGAACGGGATCCCTAATCATAATAACTAGAATGGATCTGCGAATAGCAGATCCTAGGCCGGGATCCCGGATCGGATCGATGACGTTTTCCCCTTCATGTTCTGTGTTCGAAGGACACATGTTCCACATACACGGCTTTCAAAATTACCTTGCGACCTTGCACCGTTTGTCAGTGAGGCAATCGGCCGGTCATTTGTATTCCCTCGAATAGATCGGCGACCCTAATGATGCTACGCTATGCCCAGTGAAAAACGGTCGTTTCTTGGCAGACTTAGTCCGCTATTTGTAAGAAATAAGGCAAAAACACGACCAGTGTAACAGCAAGTTTGTACATTGACATCTCAATCCACGACCTGCCATGCACGGACTCACTGCTCCAGTGATAGCTCGGCCATCGTTAGAAAGTCAGCACTTCGACCAGGGCACATATCCATATCTGTCAATCTCCCTGGCCTGTTTAACGTATAGTAAAGAGGACGAGGTCTGCGCAAAACAAAGCTAACTTTTACAGGTCCACGTCGTTTGCTGTTGTAGTTAGATCTCTACGCCATCTAATAGAATACTGGAGTTAGATGGGAACTGGAATCAATGTCATCCTACAACCGTTTCGGGAGATCACGGACAGTGTAGGCGAAAGCATCAGGTCAAATACTACAAACCCAGTCCAGTCCCCTTCTAACTCCATGTTAAATCAATAGGATTCCAATCTTTTCTAAACAAAAAACGGTGTTGTCATTTAAACGCTTGTAGCGAAAAAACCATTGATCGGAGCTGAAATCTGTTGACAAATGCTCGAAAGAGCATGCCTTGGGCTACAATTTCGTGCAGGTTGCACATTTCTAGCTGCCATAGTTCTCGAGTTACAGGTCATTGAACTTACGTCACTTTTTTGAGTTTTTTGCTTATATCTCAAAAAGTTTTGAAGATACCAAAAAAATACAAGCAGATTCAGAATCAGCAGCTCAAGCTACATCAGAATACGTTCAGAACAACTGAACTTTGAGAACTTTTTGTGACGTCACAAATTCGACCAATAGCGAGCTTCCATAATTTTGACCGGAAGTGAACCATTTTCGCAAACTTTAAAGAACTCGTGACCTACTAGCTGCATGTCAAATTTGAAAACGATCGGTTCAGTGGTTCTGGAGAAGAAGATTTTTAAAAATTTTACACAAAATCCAATATGGCGGCCGAACCACGTGACATAAGAAAAAAACAAAAAATATACCCCTGGATAATCACCGCCAGATTGTGAGTACAAAATTTGAGACCTCTATGTTGAACGGTGTTTAAGTTCTGCTGCTAACAAGGTCGGTGAAAAAAAAATAATAATAATAATAACAAGAAAAAACAGAACAATAACAATAGGTATCCCGTTCGGAGAACGGGATCCCTAATAACTAGAATGGATCTGCGAATAGCAGATCCTAGGCCGGGATCCCGGATCTGATCGATGACGTTTTCCCCTTCATGTTCTGTGTTCGATGGACCCATGTTCCACATACACGGCTTTCAAAGTTACCTTGCGACCTTACACCGTTTGTCACTGAGGCAGTCGGCTGATCATTTGCATTCCCTTAAATGGATCGGCGACCTTAATGATGCTACGCTATGCCCAGTGAAAAACGGTCGTTTCTTGGCAGACTTAGCCCGCTATTTGTAAGAAATAAGGCAAAAAGAAGACCAGTGTAACAGCAAGTTTGTACATTCACATCTCAATCCACGACATGCCATGCACAGACTCACTGCTCTACTGATTGCTCGGCCATCGTTAGAAAGTCAGCACTTGGACCACGGCACGTGTCCATATCTATCAATCACCCTGGCCTGTTTAACGTATTGTAAAGAGCACGAGGTCAGCGTAAAACAAAGCTAACTTTCAGAGGTCCACCTCGTTTGCTGTTGTAGTTAGATCTCTACGCCATCTAATAGAGTACTGGAGTTAGATGGGAAATGGAATCAATGTCATCGTACAACCGTTTCGGGAGATCACAGACAGTGTAGCCGAAAGCATCAGGTCAAATACTACAAACCCAGTCCAGTCCCCGTCTAACTCCATGTTAAAGCAATAGGATTCCCGTCTTTTTCTGAACAAAAAACGGTGTTGTGATTGAAACGCTTCTAGCGAAAAAACTATTGATCGGAGCTGAAATCCGTTGACAAATGCTCGAAAGAGCATGTCTTGGGCTACAATTTCGTGCAGATTGCACATTTCTAGCTGTCATAGTTCTCGAGTTACAGGTCATTGAAGTTACGTCACTTTTTTGAGTTTTTTGCTCATATCGTAAAAACTTACACAGATACAAAAAAAATGCAAGCAGATTCAGAATCAGCAGCTCAAGATACACCAGATTACGTTCAGAACAATTGAACTTTGAGAACTTTTTGTGACGTCATAAATTCGACCAATAGCGAACTTCTAGAGTTTTGACCGGAAGTGAACCATTTTCGCAAACTTTGAAGAACTTGTGACCTACTAGCTGCATGTCAAATTTGAAAACAATCGGTTCAGTGGTTCTTGAGAAGAAGATTTTTAAATGTTTTACACAAAATCCAATATGGCGGCCGAACCACGTGACATAGCCAAAAAAAAAAAAAATATACCCCTAGAAAATTTCCTCAAGATGATGTGTGCAAAATTTTGAATTTCTGTCTTGAACGGTGTTTGAGTTCTGCTGCTAACAAAATCGAAAAAAAAAAATAATAATAATAATAATAACTAGAATGGATCTGCGAATAGCAGATCCTAGGCCGGGATCCCGGATCGGATGGATGACGTTTTCCCCTTCATGTTCTGTGTTCGAAGGACACATGTTCCACATACACGGCTTTCAAAGATTCCATCCGACCTTACACCGCTTGTCATTAAGGCAGTCGGCCAGTCATTTGCATTCCCTCGAATAGATCGGCGACCTTAATGATGCTACGCTATGCCCAGTGAAAAACGGTCGTTCCTTGGCAGACTTAGCCCGCTAGTTGTAAGAAATAAGGCAAAAACACGACCAGTGTAACAGCAAGTTTGTACATTCACATCTCAATCCACGACATGACATGCACAGACTCACTGCTCCACAGATAGCTCGGCCATCGTTGGAAAGTCAGCACTTGGACCAGGGCACATGTCCATATCAGTTAATCACCCTGCCCTGTTTAACGTATAGTAAAGAGGACGAGGTCTGCGCAAAACAAAGCTAACTTTTACAGGTCCATGTCGTTTGCTGTTGTAGTTAGATCTCTACGCCATCTAATAGAGTACTGGAGTTAGATGGGAACTGGAATCAATGTCATCCTACAACCGTTTCGGGAGATCACGGACAGTGTAGCCGAAGGCATCAGGTCAAATACTACAAACCCAGTCCAGTCCCCATCTAACTCCATGTTAAAGCAATAGGATTCCCATCTTTTTCTAAACAAAAAACGGTGTTGTCATTTAAACGCCTGTAACGAAAAAACTTTTGAGCGGAGCTCAAATCCGTTGACGACTGATCAAAAGAGCATGTCTTGGGCTACAATTTCGTGCAGATTGCACACCTCTAGCTATCATAGTTCTCGAGTTACAGGTCATTGAAGTTACGTAACTTTTTTGAGTTTTTTGCTGATATCTCAAAAAGTTACACAGATATGCAAAAAATACAACCAGATTCTGAATCAGCGGCTAAAGATACATCAGAATGCGTTGAGAACAATTGAATTTTGAGAATTTTTTGTGAAGTCACAAATTCGAGCAATGGCGAGCTTCCAGAGTTTTGACCGGAAGTGAACCGTTTTCTCAAACTTTAAAGAACTCGTAACCTACTAGTCACATGTCAAATTTGAAAACGATCGGTTCAGTGGTTCTGGAGAAGAAGATTTTTAAAAGTTTTACACAAAATCCAATATGGCGGCCGAACCACGTGACATAACAAAAAAGTGGAGAATTTATCCCTGGAAAATCTCCGCCAGAATATGTGTGCAGAATTTCAGACCTCTATGTTGAACAGTAAAAAAGTTTCCTTGCTAACAAAGTCGGTGAAAAAAAAATAATAATAATAATAATAATAAGAAAAAACAGAACAATAACAAAAGGGATCCCGTTCGGGAGAACGGGATCCCTAACTACAATGGATCTGCGAATAGCAGATCCTAGGCCGGGATCCCGGATCGGATCGATGACGTTTTCCCCTTCATGTTCTGTGTTCGAAGGACACATGTTCTATATACACGGCTTTCAAAGTTTCCATGCGACCTTACACCTTTCGCCATTGAGGCAGTCGGCCGGTCATTTGCATTCCCTCGAATAGATCGGCGACCTTAATGATGCTACGCTATGCCCAGTGAAAAACGGTCGTTCCTTGGCAGACTTAGCCCGCTATTTGTAAGAAATAAGGCAAAAACACGACCAGTGTAACAGCAAGTTTGTACATTCACATCTCAATCCACGACATGCCATGCACAGACTAACTGCTCCACTGATAGCTCGGCCATCGTTGGAAAGTCAGCACTTGGACCAGTTCACATATCCATGTTTGTTAATCACCCTGGATTGTTTAACGTATAGTAAAGAGCACGAGGTCTGCGCAAAACAAAGCTAACTTTTACAGGTCCATGTCGTTTGCTGTTGTAGTTAGATCTCTACGCCTTCTAATAGAGTACTGGAGTTAGATGGGAACTGGAATCAATGTCATCCTACAACCGTTTCGGGAAATCACGGACAGTGTAGCCGAAAGCATCAGGTCAAATACTACAAACCCAGTCCAGTCCCCATCTAACTCCATGTTAAAGCAATGGGATTCCCACCTTTTTCCAAACAAAAAACAGTGTTGTCATTTAAACGCTTGTAGAAAAAATCTATCGATCGCAGCTCAAATCCATTGACAATGCTCGAAAGAGCATGTCTTGGGCTACAATTTCTTGCAGGTTGCACATTTCTAGCTGTCATAGTTCTCGAGTTACAGGTCATTCAAGTTACGTAACTTTTTTCAGTTTTTTGCTAATATCTCAAAAAGTTACACAGATATGCAAAAAATACAACCAGATTCGGAATCAGCAGCTCAAGATACACCAGAATACGTTCAGAACAATTGAACTTTGAGAACTTTTTGTGACGTCACAAATTCGACCAATAGCGAGCTTCCAGAGATTTGACCGGAAGTGAACCATTTTCGCAAACTTTGAAGAACTCCTGACCTACTAGTTGCATGTCAAATTTGAGATCGATCGGTTCAGTGGTTCTGGAGAAGAAGATTTTTAAAGATTTTACTCATAATCCAATATGGCGGCCGAACCACGTGACATAGCAAAAAAAAAAAAAATATATACCCCTAGAAAATTTCCTCTACATTGTGTGTACAAAATTTTAAACTTCTATGTTGAACGGTGTTGGAGTTCTGCTGCTAACAAAATCGAAAAAAAAAATAATAATAATAATAATAATAACTAGAATGGATCTGCGAATAGCAGATCCTAGGCCGGGATCCCGGATCGGATCGATGACATTTTCCCCTGCATGTCCTGTGGTTGTTGACACAGATCAAAGATTTTCGGCACACATAGTGTACGTATTTAGCGCTTTGTACTCGGTGATTTTTAGCTTTACGGCTGTTACGGTTTCCTCGCAATAGATCTCCAAATATGGTGAAAAATTGCGCTTTTTCGCGTTTTTATCGCCATTTGCGGCAAAACTATGCGTCTCCAAAAAGAAATAAGTCCAGATTCATGATCAGGACGTCAAACTACGTCGGGTAGCATGCTTACATTGTTCGTGCCTTTATCCCAGTCGCAAATGCATTTAAAATGCATCATATAACATGGGGACGTCAAAGTGCCAAATATAGCCAATCGGCCTTTGGACAATATTTGAAGCATTGCAACTCCCACATTTATTGACACACTTCCATGATTTTATGCACGCCTACAGTACGCATATTGCCCTTTGCACTCAGTGATTTTCATCTCCACAGCTGCAGAAGTTTTGTGTCACGTGACGGCCAAACATGGGCGAAAATTGCAATTTTTCGCACTTTGATGGCAATTGGCGACAAAACCGTGCGTCGGACAAAGGAAAAACAACCAAATTCGTCATCAGAACATCGAACTACGCCTAGCAGCCTACTTGAAACCTTAAAATTCACAACATTTTTATCGCCTGACAAATTGGCTAAGCTGGGATCGAACTCTGACATGACTGACAGGCGTCACACCACGCAGACGGAAGACGGTTAGCGTTTAAATCCTTGTGTAATTAGGTCAAGTCTTAGAAAATTTCACCAGCATCTCCCCTACCACCCACACTATTGTATATCTCACGTAGTCCCCAAGGAAGTCGCAAATCTCACTTCAACTCTACATACAAATTTTCTTTATGCTTTCATCTTTTATATGAGAACATAAGTTATTGGTCGAAAATCAACACATAACTAGCTACACGGCTTTCAAAGTCTCCATGCGACCTTACACCGTTTGTCACTGAGGCAGTCGGCCGGTCATTCCCTATGCGACGCTATGCCCAGTGAAAAACGGTCATTCCTTGGCAGACTTGGCTGGCATTATGTAAGAAATAATGTAAAAACACAGCCCGTGTAACAGCAAATTTGAACTTCCACGTCTCAATCCACGACCTGCCATGCACAGACTCACAGCTCTACTCATAGCTCGGCTGTTGTCAGAAAGTCAACACCTGGACCACGGCACATGTCCATATCTGTCAATCACCCTGGCCTGGTTAGCGTATAGTGAAGAAAACAAGGTCTGCGCAAAACAAAGCTAACATTTACAGGTCCACGTCGTTTGCTGTTGTAGTTAGATCTCTACGCCATCTAATAGAGTACTGGAGTTAGATGGGAACTGGACTGAATGTCATAGCACAACCGTTTCTGGAGGTCACGGACAGTGTAGCCGAAAGCATCAGGTCAAATACTACAAACCCAGTGCAGTCCCCATCTAACTCCATGTTAAAGCAACAGGATTCCCATCTTTTTCTAAACAAAAAACGGTGTTGTCATTTAAACGCTTGTAGCGAAAAAACTATTAATCGGAGCTCAAATCCGTTGACGTATGCTCGAAAGAGCATGTCTTGGGCTACAATTTGGTGAAGATTGCACATTTCTAGCTGCCTTAGTTCTTAAGTTACAGGTCCTTGAAGTTGCGTAACTTTTTTCAGTTTTTTGCTAATATCTCCGAAAATTACACAGATATGCAAAAAATACAACCAGATTCCGAATCAACAGCTCAAGATACATCAGAATGCGTTCAGAACATATGAACTTTGAGAACTTTTTGTGACGTCACAAATTCGACCAATAGCGAGCTTCCAGAGTTTTAAACGTACGTTAACCGTTTTCTCAAACTTTAAAGAACTCGTAACCTACTAGCTGCATGTTAAATTTGAAAACGATCGGTTCAGTGGTTCTGGAGAAGAAGATTTTTAAAAGTTTTACACAAAATCCAATATGGCGGCCGAACCACGTGACATGAAAAAAAAATGGAGAATTTATCCCTGGAAAATCTCCGCCAAAATTTGTGTGCAAAAATTGAGACCTCTATGTTGAACGGTAAAAAAGTTTCCTTGCTAACAAAAATCGGTGAAAAAAAAATAATAATAATAATAACTAGAATGGATCTGCGAATAGCAGATCCTAGGCCGGGATCCCGGATCTGATCGATGACGTTTTCCCCTTCATGTTCTGTGTTCGAAGGACACATGTTCCACATACACGGCTTTCAAAGTTTCCATGCGACTTTACACCGTTTGTCACTGAGGCAGTCGGCCGGTCATTTGCAATCCCTCGAATAGATCGGCGATCTTATTAATGCTACGCTATGCCCAGTGAGAAACGGTCGTTTCTTGGCAGACTTAGCCCGCTATTTGTAAGAAATAAGGCAAAAACACGACCAGTGTAACAGCAAGTTTGTACCTTCACATCTCAATCCACGACCTGCCATGCACAGACTCACAGCTCCACTGATAGCTCGGCCATGGTTAGAAAGTCAGCACTTGGACCAGGGCACATGTCCATATCTGTCAATCACCCTGGCCTGTTTAACATATAGTAAAGAGGACGAGGTTTGCGCAAAGCAAAGCTAACTTTTACAGGTCCATGTCGTTTGCTGCTGTAGTTAGATCTCTACGCCATCTAATAGAGTACTGGAGTTAGATGGGAACTGTACTCAATGTCATCCTACAACCGTTTCGGGAGATCACGGACAGTGTAGGCGAAAGCATCAGGTCAAATACTACAAACCCAGTTAAGTCCCCATCTAACTCCATGTTAAAGCAAAGGGATTCGCGTCTTTTTCTAAACAAAAAGCGGTGTTGTGATTTAAACGCTTGTAGGGAAAAAACTATTAATCGGAGCTCAAATCTGTTGACGAATGATCGAAAGAGCATGTCTTGGGCTACAATTTCGTCCAGGTTGCACATTTCTAGCTGTCATAGTTCTCGAGTTACAGGTCATTGAATTTACGCCATTTTTTGAGTTTTTTGCTTATATCTTAAAAAGTTACAGAGATATGCAAAAAACACAAGCAGATTCAGAATCAGCAGCTCAAGATACATCAGAATGCGTTCAGAACAATTGAACTTTGAGAACTTTTTGTGACGTCACAAATTCGACCAATGGCGAGCTTCAAGAATTTTGACCCGAAGTGAACCATTTTCGCAAACTTTAAAGAACTCGTAACTTACTAGCTGCATGTCAAGTTTGAAACCGATCGGTTCAGTGGTTCTTGAGAAGAAGATTTTTAAATATTTTCAACAAAATACAATATGGCGGCCAAACCACGTGACATAGCAAAAAAGTGGAGAATTTGTCCCGAGATATTCACCGCCAGATTATGTGTGCAAAATTTCAGACCTGTATGTTGAACGGTAAAAAAGTTTCCATGCGAACAAGGTCGGTGAAAAAAAAAATAATAATAATAATAATAATAATAAGAAACTAGAATGGATCTGCGAACAGCAGATCCTAGGCCGGGATCCCGGATCTGATCGATGACGTTTTCCCCTTCATGTTCTGTGTTCGAAGGACACATGTTTGACATACACGGCTTTCAATGTTTCCATGCGACCTTACACCGTTTATCACTTAGTCAGTCGGCCGGTCATTTGCAATCCCTCGAATAGATCGGCGACCTTAATGATGCTACGCTATGCCCAGTGAAAAACTGTCGTTTCTTGCCAGACTTAGAACGCTATTTGTAAGAAATAACACAAAAACACGACCAGTGTAACAGCAAGATTGTACAAGTTTGAACTGGAATCAATGTCATCCTACAACCGTTTTGGGAGATCACGGACAGTGTAGCCGAAAGCATCAGGTCAAATACTACAAACCCAGTTCAATCCCCATCTAACTCCATGTTAAATCAATAGGATTCCCATCTTTTTCTAAACAAAAACGGTGTTGTTATTTAAACGCCTCTAGCAAGAAAACTATTAATCGGAGCTCAAATCCGTTGACGAATGATCGAAAGAGCGTGTCTTGAACTACAGTTTTATGCAGGTTGCACATTTCTAGCTGTCATAGTTCTCGAGTTACATGTCATTGAACTTACGTAACTTTTTTGAGTTTTTTGCTAATATCTCAAAAAGTTATACAGATATGTAAAAAGTACAGGCAGATTCGAAATCAGCAGCTCAAGATACATCAGAATACGTTAAGAACATTTGAACTTTGAGAACTTTTTGTGACGTCACAAATTCGACCAATGGCGAGCTTCCAGAGTTTTGACCGGAAGTAAACCATTTTCGCAAACTTTAAAGAACTCGTGACCTACTAGCTGCATGTCGAATTTGAAAACGATCGGTTCAGTGGTTCTGGAGAAGAAGATTTTTAAAGATTTTACACTAAATCCAATATGGCGGCCGAACCACGTGACATAGCCAAAAAAAAAAAAATATACCCCTAGAAAATTTCCGCAAGATTATGTGTGCAAAATTTTGAACTTCTGTGTTGAACGGTGTTTGAGTTCTGCTGCTAACAAAATCGAAAAAAAAAAATAATAATAATAATAATAATAATAATAACTAGAATGGATCTGCGAATAGCAGATCCTAGGCCGGGATCCCGGATCGGATCGATGACGTTTTCCCCTTCATGTTCTGTGTTCGAAGGACACATGTTCCACATACACGGCTTTCAAAGTTTCCATGCGACCTTACACCGTTTGTCACTGAGGCAGTCGGCCGGTCATTTGCATTCCCGTGAATAGATCGGCGAACTTAATGAAGTTAGGCTATGCCTAGTGAAAAACGGTCGTTCCTTGGCACACTTAGCCCGCTATTTGTAAGAAATAACGCAAAAACACGACCAGTGTAACAGCAAGTTTGTACATTCACATCTCAATCCACGACACGCCATGCACAGACTCACGGCTCTCATGATAGCTCGGCCATCAATAGAAAGCCCGCACTTGGGCCACGGCACATGTCCATATCTGTCAATTACCCTGGCCTGTTTAACGTGTAGTAAAGAGGACGAGGTCTACGCAAAACAAAGCTAACTTTCACAGTTGCATGCCGTTTACTGTTGTAGTTAGATCTCTACACCATCTAATATAGTACTGTGTAGCTGAATGTCATCCTACAACGGTTTCTGGAGATCACGGACAGTGTAGCCGAAAGCATCAGGTCAAATACTACAAATCCAGTCCAGTCCCCATCTAACTCCATGTTAAATCAATAGGATTCCCATCTTTTTCTAAACAAAAACGGTGTTGTGATTTAAACGCCCCTAGCGAGAAAACTAATAATCGGAGCTCAAATCCGTTGACGAATGATCGAAAGAGCGTGTCTTGAACTACATTTTCATGCAGGTTGCACATTTCTAGCTGTCATAGTTCTCGATTAAAAGGCCATTAAAATTACGTAATTTTTTTAGTTTTCTGCACATATCTCAAAAAATTACACAGATATACAAAAAATACAAGCAGATTCGGAATCAGCAGCTCAAGATACACCAGAATACGTTGAGAACATTTGAACTTTGAGAACTTTTTGTGACGTCATAATTTCGACCAATGGCGAGCTTCCAGAGTTTTGACCGGAAGTGAACCATTTTCGCAAACTTTAAAGAACTCGTAACCTACTAGCTGCATATCAAATTTGAGAACGATCGGTTGAGTGGTTCTGGAGAAGAAGATTTTTAAAGATTTTACACAAAATCCAATATGGCGGCCGAACCACGTGACATAACAAAAAAGTGGAGAATTTGTCCCGAGATATTCACCGCCAGATTATGTGTGCAAATTTTCAGACCTGTATGTTGAACGGTGAAAAAGTTTCCATGCGAACAAAGTCGGTGAAAAAAAAATAATAATAATAATAATAATAAGAAAAAACAGAACGAATACAATAGGGATCCCGTTCGGGAGAACGGGATCCCTAATAAGAAAAAACAGAACAATAACAAAAGGGATCCCGTTCGGGAGAACGGGATCCCTAAAAACAGAACGATTACAATAGGGATCCCGTTCGGGAGAACGGGATCCCTAACTAGAATGGATCTGCGAATAGCAGATCCTAGGCCGGGATCCCGGATCTGATCGATGACGTTTTCCCCTTCATGTTCTGTGTTCGAAGGACACATGTTCCACATACACGGCTTTCAAAGTTTCCATGCGACTTTACACCGTTTGTCACTGAGGCAGTCGGCCGGTCATTTGCAATCCCTCGAATAGATCGGCGATCTTATTAATGCTACGCTATGCCCAGTGAGAAACGGTCGTTTCTTGGCAGACTTAGCCGCTATTGTAAGAAATAACGCAAAAACACGACCAGTGTAACAGCAAGTTTGTACCTTCACATCTCAATCCACGACCTGCCATGCACAGACTCACAGCTCCACTGATAGCTCGGCCATGGTTAGAAAGTCAGCACTTGGACCAGGGCACATGTCCATATCTGTCAATCACCCTGGCCTGTTTAACATATAGTAAAGAGGACGAGGTTTGCGCAAAGCAAAGCTAACTTTTACAGGTCCATGTCGTTTGCTGCTGTAGTTAGATCTCTACGCCATCTAATAGAGTACTGGAGTTAGATGGGAACTGTACTCAATGTCATCCTACAACCGTTTCGGGAGATCACGGACAGTGTAGGCGAAAGCATCAGGTCAAATACTACAAACCCAGTTAAGTCCCCATCTAACTCCATGTTAAAGCAAAGGGATTCGCGTCTTTTCTAAACAAAAAGCGGTGTTGTGATTTAAACGCTTATAGGGAAAAAACTATTAATCGGAGCTCAAATCTGTTGACGAGTGATCGAAAGAGCATGTCTTGGGCTACAATTTCGTCCAGGTTGCACATTTCTAGCTGTCATAGTTCTCGAGTTACAGGTCATTGAATTTACGCCATTTTTTTGAGTTTTTTGCTTATATCTTAAAAAGTTACACAGATATGCAAAAAACACAAGCAGATTCAGAATCAGCAGCTCAAGATACATCAGAATGCGTTCAGAACAATTGAACTTTGAGAACTTTTTGTGACGTCACAAATTCGACCAATGGCGAGCTTCAAGAATTTTGACCCGAAGTGAACCATTTTCGCAAACTTTAAAGAACTCGTAACTTACTAGCTGCATGTCAAGTTTGAAACCGATCGGTTCAGTGTTCTTGAGAAGAAGATTTTTAAATATTTTCAACAAAATACAATATGGCGGCCAAACCACGTGACATAGCAAAAAAGTGGAGAATTTGTCCCGAGATATTCACCGCCAGATTATGTGTGCAAAATTTCAGACCTGTATGTTGAACGGTAAAAAAGTTTCCATGCGAACAAGGTCGGTGAAAAAAAAATAATAATAATAATAATAATAATAAGAAACTAGAATGGATCTGCGAATAGCAGATCCTAGGCCGGGATCCCGGATCTGATCGATGACGTTTTCATCTTCACGTTCTTGTTCGAAGGACACATGTTCCACATGCACGGCTTTCAAAGATTCCATGCAACCTTACACCGTTTGTCATTGAGGCAGTCGGCCGGTCATTTGCATTCCCTCGAATAGATCGGCGACCTTGATGATGCTACGCTATGCCCAGTGAAAAACAGTCGTCCCTTGGCAGGCTTAACCCGCTATTAGTAAGAAATAATGCAAAAACACGACCAGTGTAACAGCAAGTTTGTACATTCACATCTTAATCCACGACCTGCCATGCACAGACTAACTGTTCCACTGATAGCTCGGCCATCGTTAGAAAGTCAGCACTTGGACCAGTTCACATATCCATATTTGTTAATCACCCTGGATTGTTTAACGTATAGTAAAGAGCACGAGGTCTGCGCAAAACAAAGCTAACTTTTACAGGTCCATGTCGTTTGCTGTTGTAGTTAGATCTCTACGCCATCTAATAGAGTACTGGAGTTAGATGGGAACTGGAATCAATGTCATCGTACAACCGTTTCGGGAGATCAAGGACAGTGTAGCCGAAAGCATCAGGTCAAATACTACAAACCCAGTTTTGTCCCCATCTAACTCCATGTTAAAGCAATAGGATTAGCACCTTTTTCTAAACAAAAAACGGTGTTGTCATTTAAACGAATGTAGCGAAAAAACTATTGATCGGACCTCAAATCTGTTGACGAATGCTCGAAAGAGCATGTCTTGGGCTACAATTTCGTGCAGGTTGCACATTTCTAGCTCCCACAGATCTCGAGTTACAGGTCATTGAATTTACGTAACTTTTTTGAGTTTTTTGCTTATATCTCAAAAAGTTACACAGATATGCAAAAAATACAAGCAGATTCAGAATTAGCAGCTCAAGATACACCAGAAAACGTTCAGAACATTTGAACTTTGAGAACTTTTTGTGACGTCATAAATTCGACCAATGGCGAACTTCCAGAATTTTGACCGGAAGTGAACCATTTTCGCAAACTTTAAAGAACTCGTAACTTACTAGCAGCATGTCAAATTTGAAAACGATCGGTTCAGTGGTTCTGGAGAAGAAGATTTTTAAAGATTTTACACAAAATCCAATATGGCGGCCGAACCACGTGACATGGCAAAAAAGTTGAGAATTTGTCCCGAGGTATTCACCGCCAGAATATGTGTGCAAAATTTCAGATCTGTATGTTAAACGGTAAAAAAGTTTCCATGCGAACAAAGTCGGTGAAAAAAAAATAATAATAATAATAATAATAATAATAATAAGAAAAAACAGAACGATTACAATAGGAATCCCGTTCGGGAGAACGGGATCCCTAAAAACAGAACGATTACAATAGGGATCCCGTTCGGGAGAACGGGATCCCTAATAACTAGAATGGATCTGCGAATAGCAGATCCTAGGCCGGGATCCCGGATCGGATCGATGACGTTTTCCCCTTCATGATCTATGTTCGAAGGACACATGTTCCACAAACACGGCTTTCAAAGTTACCTTGCGACCTTACACCGTTTGTCACTGATGTAGTCGGCCGGTCATTTGCATTCCCTCGAATAGATCGACGACCTTAATGATGCTACGCTATGCCCAGTGAAAAACTGTCATTCCTTGGCAGACTTAGCCCGCTATTTGTAACAAATAACGCAAAAACACGACCAGTGTAACAGCAGGTTTGTACATTCACATCTCAATCCACGACATGCCATGCACAGACTCACTGCTCCACTCATAGCTCGGCCATCGTTGGAAAGTCAACACTTGGACCAGGGCACATGTCCATATCTGTCAATCACCCTGGCCTCTTTAACGTATAGTAAAGAGGACGAGGTCTGCGCAAAACAAAGCTAACTTTTACAGGTCCATGTCGTTTGCTGTTGTAGTTAGATCTCTACGCCATCTAACAGAGTACTGGAGTTATATGGGAACTGGAATCAATGTCATCCTACAACCGTTTCGAGAGATCACGGACAGTGTAGCCGAAAGCATCAGGTCAAATACTACAAACCCAGTCTAGTCCCCATCTAACTCCATGTTAAAGCAATAGGATTCCCATCTTTTTCTAAACAAAAAACGGTGTTGTGATTTAAACGCTTGTAGCGAACAAACTATTGATCGGAGCTCAAATCCATTGACGAATGCTCGAAAGAGCATGTCTTGGGCTACAATTTCGTGCAGGTTGCACATTTCTATCTATTATAGTTCTCGAGTTACAGTTCATTGAATTTACGTAACTTTTTTGAGGTTTTTTGCTTATATCTTCAAAACTTAAACAGATATGCAAAAAATACAACCAGATTCGGAATCAGCAGCTCAAGATACAACAGAATATTTTCAGAACAATTGAACTTTGAGAACTTTTTGTGACGTCATAAATTCGACCAATGGCGAGCTTCCAGAGTTTTGACCGGAAGTGAACCATTTTTGCAAGCTTTAAAGAACTCGTAACTTACTAGCTGCATGTCAAATTTGAAACCGATCGGTTGAGTGGTTCTGGAGAAGAAGATTTTAAAGATTTTACACAAAATCCAATATGACGTCCGAACCACGTGACATAGCAAAAAAGTGGAGAATTTGTCCCGAGATATTCACCGCCAGAATATGTGTGCAAAATTTCAGAGCTGTATGTTGAACGGTAAAAAAGTTTCCATGCGAACAATGTCGGTGAAAAAAAAATAATAATAATAACAACTAGAATGGATCTGCGAATAGCAGATCCTAGGCCGGGATCCCGGATCTGATCGATGACGTTTTCCCCTTCATGTTCTGTGTTCGAAGGACACATGTTTCACATACACGGCTTTCAATGTTTCCATGCGACCTTACACCGTTTATCACTTAGTCAGTCGGCCGGTCATTTGCAATCCCTAGAATAGATCGGCGACCTTAATGTTGCTACGCTATGCCCAGTGAAAAACTGTCGTTTCTTGCCAGACTTAGAACGCTATTTGTAAGAAATAAAACAAAAACACGACCAGTGTAACAGCAAGTTTGTACAAGTTTGAACTGGAATCAATGTCATCCTACAACCGTTTCGGGAGATCACGGACAGTGTAGCCGAAAGCATCAGGTCAAATACTACAAACCCAGTCCAGTCCCCATCTAACTCCATGTTAAATCAATAGGATTCCCATCATTTTCTAAACAAAAACGGTGTTGTTATTTAAACGGTTCTAGCGAGAAAACTATTAATCGGAGCTCAAATCCGTTGACGAATGATCGAAAGAGCATGTCTTCAACTACATTTTCATGCAGGTTGCACATTTCTAGCTGTCATAGTTCTCGATTAAAAGGCCATTAAAATTACGTAATTTTTTTAGTTTTTAGGCTGATATCTCAAAAAGTTACACAGATATAAAGAAAATATAACCAGATTCGGAATCAGCAGCATAAGATACATCAGAATACGTTGAGAACATTTGAACTTTGAGAACTTTTTGTGACGTCATAAATTCGACCAATGGCGAGCTTCCAGAGTTTTGACCGGAAGTGAACCATTTTCGCAAACTTTAAAGAACTCGTAACCTACTAGCAGTATGTCAAATTTGAAAACGATCGGTTCAGTGGTTCTGGAGAAGAAGATTTTTAAAAATTTTACACAAAATCCAATATGGCGGCCGAACCACGTAATATAGCAAAAAAATGGAGAATTTGTCCCGAGATATTCACCGCCAGAATATGTGTGCAAAATTTCAGACCTCTATCTTGAAAAGTGAAAAAGTTTCCTTGCTAACAATGTCGGTGAAAAAAAAATAATAATAACTAGAATGGATCTGCGAATAGCAGATCCTAGGCCGGGATCCCGGATCTGATCGATGACGTTTTCCCCTTCATGTTCTGTGTTCGAAGGACACATGTTCCACATACACGGCTTTCAAAGTTTCCATGCGATCTTACACAGTTTGTCACTGAGGCAGTCGGCCGGTCATTTGCAATCCCTCGAATAGATCGGCGACCTTGATGATGCTACGCTATGCCCAGTGAAAAACGGTCGTTCCTTGGCAGACTTAGCCCATTAATTGTAAGAAATAATGCAAAAACACGACTAGTGCAACACAAAGTTTGTACAGACTCACAGCTCCACTGATAGCTTGGCCATCGTTAGAAAGTCAGCACTTGGACCACGGCACATGTCCATATCTGTCAATCACCCTGAACTGTTTAACGTATAGTAAAGAGCACGAGGTCTGCGCAAAACAAAGCTAACTTTTACAGGTCCATGTCATTTGCTGTTGTAGTTAGATCTCTACGCCTTCTAACAGAGTACTGGAGTTAGATGGGAACTGTAATCAATGTCATCCTACAACCGTTTCGGGAAATCACGGACAGTGTAGCCGAAAGCATCAGGTCAAATACTACAAACCCAGTCCAGTCCCCATCTAACTCCATGTTAAAGCAATGGGATTCCCACCTTTTTCTAAACAAAAAACGGTGTTGTCATTTAAACGCTTGTAGCGAAAAATCTATCGATCGCAGCTCAAATCCATTGACGACTGCTCGAAAGAGCATGTCTTGGGCTACAATTTCGTGCAGGTTGCACATTTCTAGCTGTCATAGTTCTCGAGTTACAGGTCATTCAAGTTACGTCACTTTTTTAAGTTTTTTGCTAATATCTCAAAAAGTTACACAGATATGCAAAAAATACAAGCAGATTCAGAATTAGCAGCTCAAGATACACCAGAATACGTTTAGAACAATTGAACTTTGAGAACTTTTTGTGACGTCACAAATTCGACCAATGGCGAGCTTCCAGAGTTTTGACCAGAAGTACACCATTTTCGCAAACTTTAAAGAACTCGTAACCTACTAGCTGCATGTCAAATTTGAAAACGATCGGTTCAGTGGTTCTGGAGAAGAAGATTTTTAAATGTTTTACACAAAATCCAATATGGCGGCCGAACCACGTGACATGAAAAAAAAATGGAGAATTTATCCCTGGAAAATCTCCGCCAGATTATGTTTGCAAAATTTCAGACCTCTATGTTGAACAGTAAGAAAGTTTCCTTGCTAACAAAGTCGGTGAAAAAAAAATAATAATAATAATAATAAGAAAAAACAGAACGATTACAATAGGGATCCCGTTCGGGAGAACGGGATCCCTAATAATAAGAAAAAACAGAACGATTACAATAGGGATCCCGTTCCGGAAGAACGGGATCCCTAATAAGAAAAAACAGAACGATTACAATAGGGATCCCGTTCGGGAGAACGGGATCCCTAATAATAATAACTAGAATGGATCTGCGAATAGCAGATCCTAGGCCGGGATCCCGGATCGGATCGATGACATTTTCCCCTGCATGTCCTGTGGTTGTTGACACAGATCAAAGATTTTTCGGCACACATAGTGTACGTATTTAGCGCTTTGCACTCGGTGATTTTCAGCTTTACGGCTGTTACGGTTTTCTCGCAATAGATCTCCAAATATGGTGAAAAATTGCGCTTTTTCGCGTTTTTATCGCCATTTGCGGCAAAACTATGCGTCTCCAAAAAGAAAATAAGTCCAGATTCATGATCAGGACGTCAAACTACGTCGGGTAGCATGCTTACATTGTTCGTGCCTTTATCCCAGTCGCAAATGCATTTAAAATGCATCATATAACATGGGGACGTCAAAGTGCCAAATATAGCCAATCGGCCTTTGGACAATATTTGAAGCATTGCAACTTCCACATTTATTGACACACTTCCATGATTTTACGCACGCCTACAGTGTGCATATTGCCCTTTGTACTCAGTGATTTTCAGCTCCACAGCTGCAGCAGTTTTGTGTCACGTGACGGCTAAACATGGGCGAAAATTGCAATTTTTCGCACTTTGATGGCAATTGGCGACAAAACCATGCGTCGGACAAAGGAAAAACAACCAAATTCGTCATCAGAACATCGAACTACGCCTAGCAGCCTACTTGAAACCTTAAAATTCACAACATTTTTATCCCCTGACAAATTGGCTAAGCTGGGATCGAACTCTGACATGACTGACAGGCGTCACACCACGCAGACGGAAGACGGTTAGCGTTTAAATCCTTGTGTAATTAGGTCAAGTCTTAGAAAATTTCGCCAGCATCTCCTCTACCACCCACACTATTGTGTATCTCACGTAGTCCCCAAGGAAGTCGCAAACCTCACTTCAAGTCTACATACAAATTTTCTTTATGCTTTCATCTTTCATATGAGAACATAAGTTATTGGTCGAAAATCAACACATAACTAGCTACACTGCTTTTAAAGTCTAAATGCGACCTTACACAGTTTGTCACTGAGGCAGTCGGCCGATCATTCCCCATGCGACACTATGCCCAGTGAAAAACGGTTATTCCTTGGCAGGCTTGGCTGGCTTTATGTAAGGAATAATGCAAAAACACAGCCCGTGTAACAGCAAATTTGAACTTCCACGTCTCAATCCACGACCTGCCATGCATGGACTCACTGCTCCACTGATAGCTCGGCCATCGTTAGAAAGTCAGCACTTAGACCACGGCACATGTCCATCTCTGTCAATCTCCCTGGACTGTTTAACGTATAGTAAAGAGGACGAGGTTTGCGCAAAACAAAGCTTACTTTTACAGGTCCACGTCGTTTGCTGTTGTAGTTAGTTCTCTACGCCATCTAATAGAGTACTGGAGATAGATGGGAACTGGAATCAATGTCATCCCACAACCGTTTCGGGAGATCACGGACAGTGTAGCCGAAAGCATTAGGTCAAATACTACAAACCCAGTCCAGTCCCCATCTAACTGCATGTTAAAGCAATAGGATTCCCACCTTTTTCTAAACAAAAAACGGTGTTGTGATTTAAACGCTTGTAGCGAAAAAACTATTAAACGGAGCTCAAATCCGTTGACGAATGATCGAAAGAGCATGTCTTGGGCTACAACTTCGTGCAGGTTGCAGATTTCTAGCTGCCATAGTTCTCGAGTTACATGTCATTGAACTTACGTAACTTTTTTGAGTTTTTTGCTAATATCTCAAAAAGTTATACAGATATGTATAAAGTACAGGTAGATTCGGAATCAGCAGCTCAAGATACATCAGTATACGTTCAGAACATTTGAACTTTGAGAACTTTTTGTGACGTCACAAATTCGACCAATGGCGAGCTTCCAGAGTTTTGACCGGAAGTGAACCATTTTCCCAAACTTTGAAGAACTCGTAACCTACTAGCTGCATGTCGAATTTGAAAACGATCGGTTCAGTGGTTCTGGGAGAAGAAGATTTTTAAAAGTTTTACACAAAATCCAATATGGCGGCCGAATCACGTGACATAGCCAAAAAAAAAATATATACCCCTAGAAAATCTCTGCTAGATTATGTGTACAAAATTTGAGACCTCTATGTTGAACGGTGTTGGAGTTCTGCTGCTAACAAAATCGAAAAAAAAAAATAAAAAAAAAAATAATAATAATAATAATAATAATAATAATAATAATAATAATAATAATAATAAGAAGAAAAAACAGAACAATAACAATAGGGATCCCGTTCGGGAAGAACGGGATCCCTAATAATAATAATAAGAAAAAAACAGAACGATTACAATAGGGATCCCCTTCGGGAGAACGGGATCCCTAATAATAAGAAACTAGAATGGATCTGCGAATAGCAGATCCTAGGCCGGGATCCCGGATCGGATCGATGACGTTTTCCCTTATTTGTCCTTTGAATGGTGACCTAGATCGAAGATTTTTCAGCACACATAGAGTACATGTGTAGCGCTTTCCACTCAGTGATGTTTAGGTTTACGGCTGTAACGGTTTTCTCCTACCACACCTCCACATATGTTGAAAAATTGCGCTTTTTCGCGTTTTGATTGCAATTGGCGGCAAAACTATACGTCGCCATTCAGAAATAAGTCCAGATTCATGATCAGGACGTCAAAGTACGTCGGTACCATGCTTACAATGCCCGTGCCTTCATCGTGGTCACAAATGCATTGAAAATGCATCATATAACATGGGGACGTCGAAGAGCCAAATACAGCAAATCGGCCTTTGGACAACATTTGAAGCACTGCAACTCCCACATTTAATGACACACTTTAATGATTTTCCGCTCGCCTAGAGTACCCAAAAAGCCCTTTGTACTCAGTCCATTTTCAGTCCCACCTCTGCAGCAGTTTTGTGTCACGTCACCTCCAAACATGGGCGAAAATTGCACTTTTTCGCACTTTCATGGCAACTGGCGACAAAACTGTGCGTCGGAGAAAGGAAAAAGCACCAAATTCGTCCTCAGAACATCCAACACGCCTAGCAGCCTGCTTAAAATCTTGAAAGTGACAACATTTTCATCGCCTGACAAATTGCCAAACCTGGGATCGAACTCTGGCATGACTAACACGCGACAGCGGTAAGAGAAAAGAAAGAAAGAAGAAAATTCATAGTGTGTACTTTTATGTCTCAATCCACGACCTGCCATGTACAGACTCACTGCTCTACTGATGTCTAGGCCGTTGTCCGAAAGCCCACACCTTGACCAGGGCACATGTCCATATCTGTCAATCACCCTGACCTGGTTAGCGTACAGTAAACAAGACACAGTCTGCGCAAAACAAAGCCAACTTTTACAGGCCCACGTCGTTTGCTGTTGTAGTTAGATCTCTACGCCATCTAATAGAGTACTGGAGTTAGATGGAAACTGGAATCAATGTCATCCTACAACTGTTTCGGGAGATCACGGACAGTGTAGGCGAAAGCATCAGGTCAAATACTACAAATCCAGTCCATTCCCCATCTAACTCCATGTTAAAGCAATAGGATTCCCATCTTTTTCTAAACACAAACGGTGTTGTTTTTTAAACGCTTCTAGCGAGAAAACTATTAATCGGAGCTCAAATCCTTTGACAAATGATCGAAAGAGCGTGTCTTGAACTCCATTTTCATGCAGGTTGCACATTTCTAGCTGCCATAGTTCTCGATTAAAACGCCATTGAAATTACGTAATTTTTTTAGTTTTTTGCTCATATCTCAAAAAGTTACACAGATATGCAAAATGTACAAGCAGATTCGGAATCAGCAGCTCAAGGTACATCAGAATACGTTCAGAACATTTGAACTTTGAGAACTTTTTGTGACGTCACAAATTCGACCAATGAAGAACTTCCAGAGTTTTAACCGGAAGTCAACCATTTTCGCAAACTTTAAAGAACTCGTGACCTACTAGCTGCATGTCAAATTTGAAAGCGATCGGTTCAGTGGTTCTGGAAAAGAAGATTTTTAAAAGTTTTACACAAAATCCAATATGGCGGCCGAACCACGTGACATAGCAAAAAAGTGGAGAATTTGTCCCGAGATATTCACCGACAGATTATTTGTGCAAAATTTGAGACCTGTATGTTGAACGGTGTAAAAGTTTCCTTGCTAACAAAGTTGGTGAAAAAAAAATAATAATAAGAAAAAACAGAACGATTACAATAGGGATCCCGTTCGGGAGAACGGGATCCCTAAAAACAGAACGAATACAATAGGGATCCCGTTCCGGAAGAACGGGATCCCTAATAATAATAAGAAAAAACAGAACAATAACAATAGGGATCCCGTTCGGGAAGAACGGGATCCCTAACTAGAATGGATCTGCGAATAGCAGATCCTAGGCCGGGATCCCGGATCGGATCGATGACGTTTTCCCCTTCATGTTCTGTGTTCGAAGGACACATGTTCCACATACACGGCTTTCAAAGTTACCTTGCGACCTTACACCGTTTGTCACTGAGGCAGTCGGCTGATCATTTGCATTCCCTCGAATAGATCGGCGACCTTGATGATGCTACACCATGCCCAGCGAAAAAACGGTCGTTCTTTGGCAGACATAGCCGGCTAGTTGTAAGAAATAACGCAAAAACACGACCAGTGTAACAGCAAGTTTGTACATTCACATCTCAATCCACGACCTACTATGCACAGACTCACTGCTCCACTGATAGCTCGGCCATCGTTAGAAAGTCAGCACTTGGAGCACGGCACATGTCCATATCTGCCAGTCACCCTGGCCTGTTTAACGTATAGTAAAGAGCACGAGGTCTGCGCAAAACAAAGCTAACTTTTACAGGTCCACGTCGATTGCTGTTGTAGTTAGATCTCTACGCCAGCTAATAGAGTACTGGAGTTTGATGGGAACTGGAATCAATGTCATCCTACAACGGTTTAGGGAGATCACGGACAGTGTAGGCGAAAGCATCAGGTCAAATACTACAAACCCAGTCCAGTCCCCATCTAACTCCATGTTAAATCAAAAGGATTCCAATCTTTTCTAAACAAAAAACGGTGTTGTCATTTAAACGCTTCTAGCGAAAAAACTTTTGATCGGAGCTCAAATCTGTTGACGATTGCTCGAAAGAGCATGCCTTGGGCTACAATTTCGTGCAGGTTGCACATTTCTAGCTGTCATAGTTCTCAAGTTACAGGTCATTGAACTTACGTCACTTTTTTGAGTTTTTTGCTTATATCTCTAAAAGTTTTGCAGATACCAAAAAAATACAAGCAGATTCAGAATGAGCAGCTCAAGTTACATCAGAATACGTTCAGAACATTTGAACTTTGAAAACTTTTTGTGACGTCACAAATTCGACCAATAGCGAGCTTCCAGAATTTTGACCGGAAGTGAACCATTTTCGCAAACTTTAAAGAACTCGTGACCTACTAGCCGCATGTCAAATTTGAAAACGATCGGTTCAGTAGTTCTGGAGAAGAAGATTTTTAAATATTTTACACATAATCCAATATCGCGGCCGAACCACGTGACTTAAGAAAAAAACAAAAAATATACCCCTGGAAAATCTGCGCTAGATGTTGTGTACAAAATTTGAGACCTCAATGTTAAACGGTGTTTGAGTTCTGCTGCTAAAAATGTCGGTGAAAAAAAAATAATAATAATAATAACTAGAATGGATCTGCGAATAGCAGATCCTAGGCCGGGATCCCGGATCTGATCGATGACGTTTTCCCCTTCACGATCTGTGTTCGAAGGACACATCTTCCACATACACGGCTCTTAAAGTTTCCATGCGACCTTACACCGTTTGTCACTGAGGCAGTCGGCCGGTCATTTGCATTCCCTCGAATAGATCGGCGACCTTGATGATGCTATGCTATGCCCAGTAAAAAACGGTCGTTCCTGGCAGGCTTAGCCCGCTATTTGTAAGAAATAACGCACAAAACACGACCAGTGTAACAGCAAGTTTGTACATTCACATCTCAATCCACGACCTGCCATGCACAGACTCACTGCTCCACTGATAGCTCGGCCATCGTTAGAAAGTCAGCACTTGGACCACGGCACATATCCATATCTCTCAATCACCCTGGCCTGTTTAACGTATAGTAAAGAGGACGAGGTCTGCGCAAAACAAAGCTAACTTTTACAGGTCCACGTCGTTTGCTGTTGTAGTTAGATGTCTACGCCATCTAATAGAATACTGGAGTTAGATGGGAACTGGAATCAATGTCATCCTACAACCGTTTCGTGAGATCACGGACAGTGTAGACGAAAGCATCAGGTTAAATACTACAAACCCAGTCCAATCCCCATCTAACTCCATGTTAAAGCAATAGGATTCCCATCTTTTTCTAAACAAAAAACGGTGTTGTGATTTAAACGCTTCTAGCGAAAAAACTATTGATCGGAGCTGAAATCTGTTGACGTATGCTCGAAAGAGCATGTCCTGTTCTACAATTTCGTGCAGGTTGCACATTTCTAGCTGCCACAGATCTCGAGTTACAGGTCATTGAACTTACGTAAGTTTTTTGAGTTTTTTGCTAATATCTCAAAAAGTTACACAGATATGCAAAAAATACAACCAGATTCAGAATCAGCAGCTCAAGATACATCAGAATACGTTCAGAAGAATTGAACTTTGAAAACTTTTTGTGACGTCACAAATTCGACCAATGGCGAGCTTCCAGAGTTTTGACCGGATGTCAACCATTTTCGCAAGCTTTAAAGAACTCGTAACCTACTAGCTGCATGTCAAATTTGAAAACGATCGGTTCAGTGGTTCTGGAGAAGAAGATTTTTAAAGATTTTACACATAATCCAATATGACGGCCGAACCACGTGACATAAGAAAAAAACAAAAAATATACCCCTGGAAAATCTTCGCCAGATTGTGTGTACAAAATTTGAGACCTCTATGTTGAACGGTGTTAAAGTTCTGCTGCTCACAATGTCGGTAAAAAAAAAATAATAATAATAATAATAAGAAACTAGAATGGATCTGCGAATAGCAGATCCTAGGCCGGGATCCCGGATCGGATCGATGACGTTTTCCCCTTCATATTCTGTGTTCGAAGGACACATGTTCCACATACACGGCTTTCAAAGATTCCATGCGACCTTACACCGTTTGCCATTGAGGCAGTCGGCCGGTCATTTGCATTTCCTCGAATAGATCGGCGACCTTAATGATGCTACGCTATGCCCAGTAAAAAACGGTCCTGCCTTGGCAGACTTAGACCTCTAATTGTAAGACATAACGCAAAAACACGACCAGTGTAACAGCAAGTTTGTACATTCACATCTCAATCCACGACATGCCATGCACAGACTCACTGCTCCACTGACAGCTAGGCCATCGTTAGAAAGTCAGCACTTGGACCATGTCCATATCTGCCAATCACCCTGGCCTGTTTAACGTATAGTAAAGAGGACGAGGTCTGCGCAAACCAAAACTATCTTTTACAGGTCCATGTCGTTTGCTGTTGTAGTTAGATCTCTACGCCTTCTAATAGAGTACTGGAGTTAGATGGGAACTGGAATCAATGTCATCCTACAACCGTTTCGGGAGATCACGGACAGTGTAGCCGAAAGCATCAGGTCAAATACTACAAACCCAGTCCAGTCCCCATCTAACTCCATGTTAAAGCAATAGGATTCCCATCTTTTTCTGAACAAAAAACGGTGTTGTCATTTAAACGCTTCTAGCGAAAAAACTATTGATCGGAGCTGAAATCTGTTGACGATTGCTCGAAAGAGCATGCCTTGGGCTACAATTTCGTGCAGGTTGCACATTTCTAGCTGTCATAGTTCTCAAGTTACAGGTCATTGAACTTACGTCACTTTTTTGAGTTTTTTGCTTATATCTCTAAAAGTTTTGCAGATACCAAAAAAATACAAGCAGATTCAGAATGAGCAGCTCAAGTTACATCAGAATACGTTCAGAACATTTGAACTTTGAAAACTTTTTGTGACGTCACAAATTCGACCAATAGCGAGCTTCCAGAATTTTGACCGGAAGTGAACCATTTTCGCAAACTTTAAAGAACTCGTGACCTACTAGCCGCATGTCAAATTTGAAAACGATCGGTTCAGTAGTTCTGGAGAAGAAGATTTTTAAATATTTTACACATAATCCAATATCGCGGCCGAACCACGTGACTTAAGAAAAAAACAAAAAATATACCCCTGGAAAATCTGCGCTAGATGTTGTGTACAAAATTTGAGACCTCAATGTTGAACGGTGTTTGAGTTCTGCTGCTAACAAGGTCGGTGAAAAAAAAATAATAATAATAACTAGAATGGATCTGCGAATAGCAGATCCTAGGCCGGGATCCCGGATCGGATCGATGACGTTTTCCCCTTCATGTTCTGTGTTCGAAGGACACATGTTCCACATACACGGCTTTCAAAGTTTCCATGCGATCTTACACCGTTTGTCACTGAGGCAGTCGGCCGGTCATTAGCATTTCAGCGAATAGATCGGCGACTTTAAAGATGCTACGTTATGCCCAGTGAAAAACGGTCGTTTCTTGGCACACTTAGCCCGCTTTTTGTAAGAAATAAGGCAAAAACACGACCAGTGTAACAGCAAGTTTGTACATTCACATCTCAATCCACGACCTGCCATGCACAGACTCACTGCTCTACTGATTGCTCGGCCATCGTTAGAAAGTCAGCACTTGGACCAGGGCACATGTCCATATCTATCAATCACCCTGGCCTGTTTAACGTATTGTAAAGAGCACGAGGTCAGCGCAAAACAAAGCTAACTTTCAGAGGTCCACGTCGTTTGCTGTTGTAGTTAGATCTCTACGCCATCTAATAAAGTACTGGAGTTAGATGGGAAATGGAATCAATGTCATCGTACAACGGTTTCGGGAGATCACGGACAGTGTAGCCGAAAGCATCAGGTCAAATACTACAAACCCAGTCCAGTCCCCATCTAACTCCATGTTAAAGCAATAGGATTCCCGTCTTTTTCTGAACAAAAAACGGTGTTGTGATTGAAACGCTTCTAGCGAAAAAACTATTGATCGGAGCTCAAATCCGTTGACGAATGATCGAAAGAGCATGTCTTGGGCTACAATTTCGTGCAGGTTGCACATTTCTAGCTGTCATAGTTCTCGAGTTACAGGTCATTGAAGTTACGTAACTTTTTTGAGTTTTTTGCTCATATCGTAAAAACTTACACAGATACAAAAAAAATGCAAGCAGATTCGGAATCAGCAGCTCAAGATACACCAGAATACGTTCAGAACAATTGAACTTTGAGAACTTTTTGTGACATCATAAATTCGACCAATAGCGAACTTCCAGAGTTTTGACCGGAAGTGAACCATTTTCGCAAACTTTAAAGAACTTGTGACCTACTAGCTGCATGTCAAATTTGAAAACGATCGGTTCAGTGGTTCTTGAGAAGAAGATTTTTGAAGATTTTACACAAAATCCAATATGGCGGCCGAACCACGTGACATAGCCAAAAAAAAAAAAATATACCCCTAGAAAATCTCCTCAAGATGATGTGTGCAAAATTTTGAATTTCTGTCTTGAACGGTGTTTGAGTTCTGCTGCTAACAAAATCGAAAAAAAAAAATAATAATAATAATAATAATAATAATAAGAAAAACAGAACAATAACAAAAGGGATCCCGTTCGGGAGAACGGGATCCCTAATAAGAAAAAACAGAACGATTACAATAGGGATCCCGTTCGGGAGAACGGGATCCCTAATAACTAGAATGGATCTGCGAAAAGCAGATCTAGGCCGGGATCCCGGATCTGATCGATGACGTTTTCCACAACCAATAATACACGGCCCTTGTGACGACAAGTTGATGTAAATGTGCCGAATGTGGTAAATCTGTTTTAAGACAAAATTTGCACTTTTTTGCAATTTCATGGTAATTGGCGACAAAACCGTGGCTTGAAAAAGAAAAAAAAACACCAGACTCGTGATCGGAACATCCAACTATGCCTAGCAGCCTACTTAAAACCTTAAAATTCAGACATTTTTATCGCCTGACAAATTGGCTAAGCTGGGATCGAACTCTGATATCACAGGCAGGCCGTCAGCGGTAAGAGAAAAGAAAGAAAGAAGAAAATCATAGTTTGTACTTTTATGTCTAAATCCACGACCTGCAATGCACAGACTCAGTGCTCTACTGATATCTAGGCCTTTGTCAGAAAGTCAACACCTGGACCACGGCACGGCACATGTCCATATCTGTCAATTCACCCTGGCCTGGTTAGCGTACAGTAAAGAAGACAAGGCCTGCGCAAAACAAAGCTAATTTTTACATGTCCACGTCGATTGCTGTTGTAGTTAGAATTCTACGACGTCTAATAGAGTACTGTATAGCTGAATGTCATCCTACAACAATTTGGGGAGATCACGAACAGTGTAGCCGAAAGCATCAGGTCAAATACTATAAACCCAGTCCAGTCCCATCTAACCCCATGTTAAAGCAATAGATTCCCACCTTTATCTAAACAAAAAACGGTGTTGTGATTTAAACGCTTGTAGCGAAAAAACTATTGATCGGAGCTGAAATCCGTTCACGAATGCTCGAAGGAGCATGTCTTGGGCTACAATTTCGTGCAGGTTGCACGTTTCTAGCTGTCCTAGTTCTCGAATTACAGGTCATTGAAGTTACGTAACTTTATTGATTTTTTGTCTGATATCTCAAAAAGTTACACAGATATGCAAAAAATACAAGCCAGATTCGGAATCAGCAGCTCAAGATAACACCAGAATACGTGAGAACAATTGAACTATGAGAACTTTTTGTGACGTCACAAATTCGACCAATGGCGAGCTTCCAGAGTTTTGACCGGAAGTGAACAATTTTCGCAAACTTTAAAGAACTCGTGACCTACTAGTTGCATGTTCAAATTTGAAAACGATCGGTTCAGTGGTTCTGGAGAAGAAGATTTTTAAAAGTTTTACACAAAATCCATAGGCGTGCGAACCACGTGCATAGCAAAAAGAAAATATCCCCTAGAAAAAAAAAAAAATATACCCCTAGAAAATTTCCCCTAGATTATGTGTGGCAAAATTTTGAAACTTCTATGTTGATCGGTGTTGGAGTTCTGCTGCTAACAAAATCGAAAAAAAAAAATAATAATAATAATAATAATAAGAAAAAACAGAACCAATAACATATAGGGATCCCGTTCGGGAGAACGGGATCCCTAATAAGAAAAAACAGAACAATTACAATAGGGATCCCGTTCCGGAAGAACGGGATCCCTAAAAAACAGAACAATAACAAAAGGGGATCCCGTTCGGGAGAACGGGATCCCTAATAAGAAAAAACAGAACAATAACAATAGGGATCCCGTTCGGGAAGAACGGGATCCCTAACTAGAATGGATCTGCGAATAGCAGATCCTAGGCCGGGATCCCGGATCGGATCGATGACGTTTTCCCCCAACCAATAATACACGGCTCTTGTAACAGCAGGTTTATGTAAATGTGCCGAATTTGGTAAACCTGCCTTAGGAATTCTTTGAAAACGTGCATGTCATGTGTTTGTTGACAACAGATCAAAGAGTTTTATCACACATAGACTACATGTGTAACGCTTTGCACTCAGTGATTTTCAGCTTTACAGTTGTAACGGTTATCTCTCACCAGACCTCCAAATATGGTGAAAAAATTCCGCTTATTTCGCTATTTGATGGCAATATGCGGAAAAACTGTACGTCGCCATCAAGAAATATTTCCAAATTGATAATCAGGACGTCAAACTACTTCCGGTGACATGCTTACAATGTTCGTGTGTTCATCTTAGTCGCAAATGCATTTAAAATGCATCATATAACATGGGAACGTCAAAGTGCCAAACATAGCCAATCGGCCTTTGGACAATTTTCAAGACCTCCAACTCCCACATTTATTATGACAGTTCAACGATTTTCCGCACGCCTACTGCACTCATATAGCCCTTTGCACTCAGTCATTTCAGCTCCACAGCTGCAGCAGTTTTGTGTCACGTGACCTCCAAACACGGGCGAAAATTACACTTTTTCGCACTTTTATAGCAATTGGCGACAAAACCGTGCGTCGAAGAAAAAAAAATACTACACTCGTGATCAGAACATCGAACTACGCCTAGCAGCCAACTTAAAACGTTAAAGTTGACAACATTTTCATCGCTGTCCAAATTGGCTAAGCTGGGATCGAACTCTGATATGACTGACAGGCGTCAGACATGTCAAGTTGTAGATAGATGTTGCTGTTGTAGATAGATCTCTACGCCATCTAACAGAGTACTGGAGTTAGATGGGAACTGGAATTAATGTCATCCTACAACCGTTTGGGGAGATCACGGACAGTGTAACCGAAAGCATCAGGTCAAATGCTATAAACCCAGTCCAGTCCCCATCTAACTCCATGTTAAAAGCAATAGGATTCCCATCTTTTTATAAGCGAAAAACGGTGTTGTCATTTAAACGCTTCTAGCGAGAAAACTATTTATCGGAGCTCAAATCACATTGACGACTGATCGAAAGAGCATGTCTTGAGCTACAATTTGGTGCAGGTTGCACATTTCTAGCTTCTATTGTTCTCGATTTAAACGCCATTGAAATTACGTAACTTTTTTGAGTTTTTGCTGATATCTCAAAAAGTTACACAGATATGCAAAAAATATAACCAGATCGGAATCAGCAGATCAAGATACATCAGAATACGTTAAGAACAATTGAACTTTGAGAACTTTTTGTGACGTCACAAATTCGACCAATGGCGAGCTTCCAGAGTTTTGGACCGGAAGTGAACCATTTTCGCAAACTTTAAAGAACTTGTAACCTACTAGCTGCATGTCAAATTTGAAATCGATCGGTTCAGTGGTTCTGGAGAAGAAGATTTTTAAAAGTTTTACACAAAATCCAATATGGCGACCGAACCACGTGACATGAAAAAAAAAATGAGAATTTATCCCTGGAAAATCTCCGCCAGAATTTGTGTGCAAAATTTCAGACCCGTATGTTGAACAGTAAAAAAGTTTCCTTGCTAACAAAGTCGGTGAAAAAAAAAATAATAATAATAATAAGAAAAAACAGAACGATTACAATAGGGATCCCGTTCCGGAAGAACGGGATCCCTAATAAGAAAAAACAGAACGATTACAATAGGGATCCCGTTCCGGAAGAACGGGATCCCTAATAACTAGAATGGATCTGCGAATAGCAGATCCTAGGCCGGGATCCCGGATCGGATCGATGACGTTTTCCCCGTCATGTTCTCTGTTCGAAGGACAGATGTTCCACATACACGGCTTTCAAAGTTTCCATGCGACCTTACACTGTTTGTCACTGAGGCAGTGGGCTGGTCATTTGCAATCCCTCGAATAGATCGGCGACCTTATTGATGCTACGATATGCCCAGTGAAAAACGGTCGTTCTTTGGCAGACTTAGCCCCGCTTTTTCTAAAATATAACACAAAAACACGATCAGTGTAACAGCAAATTTGTACATTCACATCTCAATTCACGACCTGCCATGCACAGTCTCACTGCTCTACTGATAGCTCGGTCATCGTTAGAAAGTCAGCACTTGGACCAGGGCACATGTCCATATCTGTCAATCACCCTGGCCTCTTTAACGTATAATAAAGGGGACGAGGTCTGCGCAAAACAAAGCTAACTTTTACAAGTCCATGTCGTTTGCTGTTGTAGTTAGATCTCTACGCCATCTAATAGAGTAGTGGAGTTAGATGGGAACTGGAATGAATGTCATCCTATAACCGTTTCGGGAGATCACGGACAGTGTAGCCGAAAGAATCAGGTCAAATAATTCAAACCCAGTCCAGTCCCAATCTAACTCCATGTTAAAGCAATAGGATTCCCATCTTTTTCTAAACAAAAAACGGTGTTGTCATTTAAACGCTTCTAGCGAGAAAACTATTGATCGGAGCTGAAATCCGTTGACGAATGCTCGAAAGAGCATGTCTTGGGCTACAATTTCGTGCAGGTTGCACATTTCTAACTGTCATAGTTCTTGAGTTACAGGTCATTGAAATTACGTCACTTTTTTGACTTTTTTGCTGATATCTCACAAAGTTACACAGATATATAAAAAATACAAGCAGATTCGGAATCAGCAGTTCAAGATACATCAGAATACGTTCAGAACAATTCAACTTTGAGAACTTTTTGTGACGTCACAAATTCGACCAATAGCGAGCTTCCAGAGTTTTGACCGGAAGTAAACCGTTTTCTCAAACTTTAAAGAACTCGTGACTTACTAGCTGCATGTCAAATTTGAGAACGATCGGTTCAGTGGTTCTGGAGAAGAAGATTTTTAAAGATTTTACACAAAATCCATTATGGCGGCCGAACCACGTGACATAGCAAAAAAGTGGAGAATTTGTCCCGAGATATTCACCGCCAAAATATGTGTGCAAAATTTCAGACCTGTATGTTGAACAGTAAAAAAGTTTCCATGCGAACAATGTCGGTGAAAAAAAAATAATAATAATAATAATAACTAGAATGGATCTGCGAATAGCAGATCCTAGGCCGGGATCCCGGATCGGATCGATGACGTTTTCCCCGTCATATTCTCTGTTCGAAGGACACATGTTCCACATACACGGCTTTCAAAGTTTCCATGCGACCTTACACTGTTTGTCACTGAGGCAGTCGGCTGGTCATTTGCAATCCCTCGAACAGATCGGCGACCTTATTGATGCTACGATATGCCCAGTGAAAAACGGTCGTTCTTTGGCAGACTTAGTCCGCTTTTTCTAAAATATAACACAAAAACACGATCAGTGTAACAGCAAATTTGTACATTCACATCTCAATTCACGACCTGCCATGCACAGTCTCACTGCTCTACTGATAGCTCGGTCATCGTTAGAAAGTCAGCACTTGGACCAGGGCACATGTCCATATCTGTCAATCACCCTGGCCTCTTTAACGTATAGTAAAGGGGACGAGGTCTGCGCAAAACAAAGCTAACTTTTACAGGTCCATGTCGTTTGCTGTTGTAGTTAGATCTCTACGCCATCTAATAGAGTAGTGGAGTTAGATGGGAACTGGAATGAATGTCATCCTATAACCGTTTCGGGAGATCACGGACAGTGTAGCCGAAAGCATCAGGTCAAATACTACAAACCCAGTCCAGTCCCAATCTAACTCCATGTTAAAGCAATAGGATTCCCATCTTTTTCTACACAAAAAACGGTGTTGTCATTTAAACGCTTGTAACGAAAAAACTATTGATCGGAGCTCAAATCCTTTGACAAATGCTCGAAAGAGCATGTCTTGGGCTACAATTTCGTGCAGGTTGCACATTTCTAACTGTCATAGTTCTCGAGTTACAGGTCATTGAAATTACGTCACTTTTTTGAGTTTTTTGCTGATATCTCAAAAAGTTACACAGATATATAAAAAATACAAGCAGATTCGGAATCAGCAGTTCAATATACATCAGAATACGTTAAGAACAATTGAACTTTGAGAACTTTTTGTGACGTCACAAATTCGACCAATAGCGAGCTTCCAGAGTTTTGACCGGAAGTAAACCGTTTTCTCAAACTTTAAAGAACTCGTAACTTACTAGCTGCATGTCAAATTTGAGAACGATCGGTTCAGTGGTTCTGGAGAAGAAGATTTTTAAAGATTTTACTCAAAATCCAATATGGCGGCCGAACCACGTGACATAGCAAAAAAGTGGAGAATTTGTCCCGAGATATTCACCGCCAAAATATGTGTGCAAAATTTCAGACCTGTATGTTGAACAGTAAAAAAGTTTCCATGCGAACAATGTCGGTGAAAAAAAAATAATAATAATAATAATAACTAGAATGGATCTGCGAATAGCAGATCCTAGGCCGGGATCCCGGATCGGATCGATGACGTTTTCCCCTTTATGTTCTGTGTTCGAAGGACAAATGTTCCACATACACGGCTTTCAAAGTTTCCATGCGACCTTACACCGTTTGTCACTGAGGCAGTCGGCCGGTCATTTGCATTCCCTCGAATAGATCGGCGACCTTGATGATGCTACGCTATGCCCAGTGAATAACGGTCGTTCTTTGGCAGACTTAGTCCGCTATTTGTAAGAAATAAGGCAAAAACACGACCAGTGTAACAGCAAGTTTGTACATTCACATCTCAAACAACGACCTGCCATGCACAGACTCACAGCTCCACTGATAGCTCGGCCATCGTTAGAAAGTCAGCACTTAGACCACGGCACATGTCCATATCTGTCAATCACCCTGGCCTGTTTAACGTATAGTAAATAGGACGAGGTCTGCGCAAAACAAAGCCAACTTTTACAGGCCCACGTCGTTTGCTGTTGTAGTTTGATCTCTTCGCCATCTAATAGAGTACTGGAGTTAGATGGGAACTGGAATCAATGTCATCCTACAACCGTTTCGGGAGATCACGGACAGTGTAGCCGAAGGCATCAGGTCAAATACTACAAACCCAGTCCAGTCCCCATCCAACTCCATGTTAAAGCAATAGAATACCCATCTTTTTCTAAGCGAAAAAACGGTGTTGTCATTTAAACGCTTCTAGCAAGAAAACTATTGATCGGAGCTCAAATTCATTGACGACTGATCGAAAGAGCATGTCTTGGGCTACATTTTCGTGCAGGTTGCACATTTCTAGCTCTTTTAGTTCTTGATTAAAAGGCCATTGAAATTACGTAACTTTTTTGAGTTTTTTGCTAATATCTCAAAAAGTTACACAGATATAGCAAAAATACAACCAGATTCAGAATCAGCAGCTCAAGATACATTAGAATGCGTTCAGAACATTTGAACTTTGAGAACTTTTTGTGACGTCACAAAATCGACCAATAGCGAACTTCCAGAGTTTTGACCGGAAGTAAACCATTTTCGCAAACTTTAAAGAACTCGTGACCTACTAGCTGCATGTCAAATTTGAAAACAATCGGTTCAGTGGTTCTTGAGAAGAAGATTTTTAAAAGTTTTACACAAAATCCAACATGGCGGCCGAACCACGTGACTTGAAAAAAAAATGGAGAATTTATCCCTGGAAAATCTGCGCCAGAATTTGTGTGCAAAATTTGAGATCTCTATGTTGAAAGGTGAAAAAGTTTCCTTGCTAACAAAGTCGGTGAAAAAAAAATAATAATAAGAAAAAACAGAACGATAACAATAGGGATCCCGTTCGGGAGAACGGGATCCCTAATAATAAGAAAAAACAGAACGAATACAATAGGGATCCCGTTCCGGAAGAACGGGATCCCTAATAATAAGAAACTAGAATGGATCTGCGAATAGCAGATCCTAGGCCGGGATCCCGGATCGGATCGATGACGTTTTCCCCGTCATGTTCTCTGTTCGAAGGACACATGTTCCACATACACGGCTTTCAAAGTTTCCATGCGACCTTACACTGTTTGTCACTGAGGCAGTCGGCTGGTCATTTGCAATCCCTCGAATAGATCGGCGACCTTATTGATGCTACGATATGCCCAGTGAAAAACGGTCGTTCTTTGGCAGACTTAGCCCGCTTTTTCTAAAATATAACACAAAAACACGATCAGTGTAACAGCAAATTTGTACATTCACATCTCAATTCACGACCTGCCATGCACAGTCTCACTGCTCTACTGATAGCTCGGTCATCGTTAGAAAGTCAGCACTTGGACCAGGGCACATGTCCATATCTGTCAATCACCCTGGCCTCTTTAACGTATAGTAAAGGGGACGAGGTCTGCGCAAAACAAAGCTAACTTTTACAAGCCCATGTCGTTTGCTGTTGTAGTTAGATCTCTACGCCATCTAATAGAGTAGTGGAGTTAGATGGGAACTGGAATGAATGTCATCCTATAACCGTTTCGGGAGATCACGGACAGTGTAGCCGAAAGCATCAGGTCAAATACTACAAACCCAGTCCAGTCCCAATCTAACTCCATGTTAAAGCAATAGGATTCCCATCTTTTTCTACACAAAAAACGGTGTTGTCATTTAAACGCTTGTAACGAAAAAACTATTGATCGGAGCTGAAATCTGTTGACAAATGCTCGAAAGAGCATGTCTTGGGCTACAATTTCGTGCAGGTTGCACATTTCTAACTGTCATAGTTCTCGAGTTACAGGTCATTGAAATTACGTCACTTTTTTTAGTTTTTTGCTGATATCTCAAAAAGTTACACAGATATATAAAAAATACAAGCAGATTCGGAATCAGCAGTTTAAGATACATCAGAATACGTTATAAACAATTGAACTTTAAGAACTTTTTGTGACGTCACAAATTCGACCAATAGCGAGCTTCCAGAGTTTTGACCGGAAGTAAACCGTTTTCTCAAACTTTAAAGAACTCGTGACTTACTAGCTGCATGTCAAATTTGAGAACGATCGGTTCAGTGGTTCTGGAGAAGAAGATTTTTAAAGATTTTACACAAAATCCAATATGGCGGCCGAACCACGTGACATAGCAAAAAAGTGGAGAATTTGTCCCGAGATATTCACCGCCAAAATATGTGTGCAAAATTTCAGACCTGTATGTTGAACAGTAAAAAAGTTTCCATGCGAACAAAGTCGGTGAAAAAAAAATAATAATAATAATAATAACTAGAATGGATCTGCGAATAGCAGATCCTAGGCCGGGATCCCGGATCGGATCGATGACGTTTTCCCCTTCATGTTCTGTGTTCGAAGGACACATGTTTCACATACACGGCTTTCAAAGTTTCCATGCGACCTTACACCTTTCGCCATTGAGGCAGTCGGCCGGTCATTTCCATTCCCTCGAATAGATTGGCGACCTTAATGATGCTACGCTATGCCCAGTGAAAAACGGTCGTTCCTTGGCAGACTTAGCCCGCTAATTGTAAGAAATAAGGCAAAAACACGACCAGTGTAACAGCAAGTTTGTACATTCACATCTCAATCCACGACATGCCGTGCACAGACTCACTGCTCCACTCATAGCTCGGCCATCGTTAGAAAGTCAGCACTTGGACCAGTTCACATATCCATATTTGTTAATCACCCTGGATTGTTTAACGTATAGTAAAGAGCACGAGGTCTGCGAAAAACAAAGCTAACTTTTACAGGTCCATGTCGTTTGCTGTTGTAGTTAGATCTCTACGCCATCTAATAGAGTACTGGAGTTAGATGGGAACTGGAATCAATGTCATCCTACAACCGTTTCGGGAGATCACGGACAGTGTAGCCGAAAGCATCAGGTCAAATACTACAAACCCAGTCCAGTCCCCATCTAACTCTATGTTAAAGCAATAGGATTAGCACCTTTTTCTAAACAAAAAATGGTGTTGTCATTTAAACGCTTGTAGCGAAAAAACTATTGATCGGAGCTGAAATCTGTTGACGAATGCTCGAAAGAGCATGTCTTGGGCTACAATTTCGTGCAGGTTGCACATTTCTAGCTTCCACAGATCTCGAGTTACAGGTCATTGAAGTTACGTCACTTTTTTGAGTTTTTTGCTAAAATCTCAAAAAGTTACACAGACATGCAAAAAATACAACCAGATTCAGAATCAGCAGCTCAAGATACACCAGAATACGTTCAGAACAAATGAACTTTGAGAACTTTTTATGACGTCATAAATTCGACCAATGGCGAACTTCCAGAATTTTGACCGGAAGTGAACCATTTTCGCAAACTTTAAAGAACTCGTAACTTACTAGCAGCATGTCAAATTTGAAACCGATCGGTTCAGTGGTTCTGGAGAAGAAGATTTTTAAAAGTTTTACACAAAATCCAATATGGCGTCCGAACCACGTGACATGGCAAAAAAGTGGAGAATTCGTCCCGAGATATTCACCGCCAGAATATGTGTGCAAAATTTCAGACCTGTATGTTAAACGGTAAAAAAGTTTCCATGCGAACAAAGTCGGTGAAAAAAAAATAATAATAATAATAATAATAAGAAAAAACAGAACGATTACAATAGGGATCCCGTTCGGGAGAACGGGATCCCTAATAATAAGAACTAGAATGGATCTGCGAATAGCAGATCCTAGGCCGGGATCCCGGATCGGATCGATGACGTTTTCCCCTTCATGTTCTGTGTTCGAAGGACACATGTTCCACATACACGGCTTTCAAAGTTTCGATGCGACCTTACACCGTTTGTCACTGAGGCAGTCGGCCGGTCATTTGCATTCCTTCGAATAGATTGGCGACCTTGATGATGCTACGCTATGCCCAGTGAAAAACGGTCGTTCCTCGACAGATTTAGTCCGCTAATTGTAAGAAATAAGGCAAAAACACGACCAGTGTAACAGCAGGTTTGTACATTAACATCTCAATCCACGACATGACATGCACAGACTCACTGCTCCACTGATAGCTCGGCCATCGTTGGAAAGTCAGCACTTGGACCAGTTCACGTGTCCATATCTGTTAATCACCCTGGCCTGTTTAACGTATAGTAAAGAGCACGAGGTCTGCGCAAAACAAAGCTAACTTTTACAGGTCCATGTCGTTTGCTGTTGTAGTTAGATGTCTACGCCTTCTAATAGAGTACTGGAGTTAGATGGGAACTGGAATCAATGTCATCCTAAACCTGTTTCGGAAGATCACGGACAGTGTAGCCGAAAGCATCAGGTCAAATACTACAAACCCAGTCCAGTCCCCATCTAACTCCATGTTAAAGCAATAGAAATCCCACCTTTTTCTAAACAAAAAACGGTGTTGTGATTTAAACGCTTGTAGCGAAAAAACTATTGATCGGAGCTCAAATCCATTGACAAATGCTCGAAAGAGCATGTCTTGGGCTACAATTTCGTGCAGGTTGCACATTTCTAGCTGCCATAGTTCTCAAGTTACAGGTAATTGAAGTTACGTAACTTTTTTGAGTTTTTTGCTTATATCTCAAAAAGTTACACAGATATACAAAAAAATACATGCAGATTCAGAATGAGCAGCTCAAGATACATCAGAATACGTTCAGAACATTTGAACTTTGAGAACTTTTTGTGACGTCACAAATTCGACCAATGGCGAACTTCCAGAGTTTTGACCGGAACTAACCATTTTCGCAAACTTTAAAGAACTCGTAACCTTACTAGCTGTATGTTAAATTTGAAAACGATCGGTTCTCAGTGGTTCTTGAGAAGAAGATTTTTAAAGATTTTACACTAAATCCAATATGGCGGCCGAACCACGTGACATAGCAAAAAAGTTGAGAATTTGTCCCCGAGGTATTCACCGCCAGAATATGTGTGCAAAATTTCAGACCTCTATGTTGAACGGTGAAAAAGTTTCCATGCGAACAAAGTCGGTGAAAAAAAAATAATAATAATAATAATAATAAGAAAAAAACAGAACGATTACAATAGGGATCCCGTTCGGGAGAACGGGATCCCTAAAAAAACAGAACGAATACAATAGGGATCCCGTTCCGGAAGAACGGGATCCCTAAAAACAGAACGAATACAATAGGGATCCCGTTCCGGAAGAACGGGATCCCTAAAAAACAGAACGATTACAATAGGGATCCCGTTCCGGAAGAACGGGATCCCTAATAATGAATTTCCTTCTTTGCAAAACCTGAATCCCAGATGTTAATTGGCATTTGACACTTTTCCAGTATTAACAATATTTATGTGTTCATTTTAACCACATTAAAGCCATTTTGATGTTAATTTAGTGTAGTGAGATTTTCAAGGCATTTTAATGATAAAAATATAACATAAACAAGTATTAATGTGTAATGATATCGGTATTATTTTGCAGTGTATTATTGCTGGTTTTGCACATATTTAGAATATCGTGTGTCGTTTCTACTTTTACTTTCACGATGTTACGTCACGCAAGACAAATCACGTCATTCGGCGCTGACATAGGCTACAGCAAGATAATGTTATTCACCATAAAGGCAACAGTTGTAAGAACACCACACAATCCTTTTGATGGCAAAGCACTGTAAGCCTATGTGTTCTTTCAAAACGTTAGCCTGTTTAAAACTCTCATTTGTTTTCACTATATCATTCGAGTATAGAATAATCACATGAAAAATCATATATATCATATGAAAAATCTCAGCCAGACAGACAAACAGACAGACATGTTAAAATTGTTGACGTTCCATTCATCAAAATGATTCACGCAGAAGGAAGAGGAAAAAGACTGCACCATGACTCAGTGAAACTGGTTTGTGTACAGGTTGTATGCCTGCATGAAGCGCGCTTTAAGTGTATAACTACACGCGTATCGCACACATTACGTTTAAAAGTAGAAGTTTTGCTTTTCTGACGGTTCAGAGACAGCTCAGTCATTGCATGAACCAACTCATCTGAGAATCACAAACTTATTTTAAAGTTTTAAAATGAATTAATTGCATTACCTCATGTGAAAGGCTGTCCTTAAGTGTTCGTGGTTTATATCACTGAAACTTATAGCCATACACTACAAAAGATAAGTAAATAGAATAGATTTTTAATTTAAGAAATAAGACCTAAAATGTATACATAAACATATGAATCGCGTGTCTAGATGCAAGATTATATATGTATATATTCTAATACTCTCTAGTTACAAAAACCTTCGTTCTCTTTAAAAAAAAAACTGTGTATATATTCTCCATTCTAATTTTGAGCATGGAGCTGTAGGCCTTCTTCAGAATGCTTTAAATCGTAAC
The DNA here is from genome assembly GCF_032854445.1 of Liolophura sinensis. NCBI lineage: Eukaryota > Metazoa > Mollusca > Polyplacophora > Chitonida > Chitonidae > Liolophura > Liolophura sinensis. The sequence goes on along the minus strand of NW_027018041.1, from coordinate 17,510 downwards.
ATTTCCCTGCACAACACACGCCATCAGAGCTGAGCATTACGTCCATATGACTGGCATGTTGACTTCACCCAGATGCGTGTCCTGTCACGCTCTATAGGATAGCCCACCAAGCGTGTCCCCCTGATGGCCATTTTCGTGCGTGATACAGTAGAAAAGACTAAAGTCTATTGACGAATATGTGTGCTTCAGCTGCATTAATTTGTTGCTTATAAATATCTGATTTTTTTTAACTCCCGCGTGAGTGTACATACATACATTGTCACGCATGCAAGTGAGTCTAGGAAATTAAGCTGTATATATGCCTACTACCTCGGGGGTTGTCCTACTTGAATGCATATATATGTACTGGTGCACGGTTATAGCATTTATACCACGACAGAAATGTAGACTCTCGCTTAAGATCCGGCAGGACTTAATTGTTGCATCATGTTTTCATCTTTATCTTTTTATTGTTTATTTTATTAAATTCTGAACACCGAAAGGCATCACATATAAAGTGCTAACGAGCTTATAGAAAGTACATCATTCAGTTATGATCGCATCTAAAATAATTCGCAATATTTGAATAACAATAACTGATATATACAAGTGGCAATATTTTGCAATTATAGCCCAGCTGCGAGGTATATTAAAACCATGTTATGTATGGGCCGGTATGGTTAGCTAGCAAGTGCAGTACAATGACCCAGGATCCTCTCACCAATGCAGTCGCTATGAGTTCAATTCCAACTAGTGCTGCCTTCCTCTGAGATCGTACGTGGGGAGGTCTTCCAACAAATTTGCAGAGCGGATGTCGTGGGGAAATTCCCAGTTTAATCACACCATAATGTATAAGTGAAATATTCTTGAGTACGACGTAAAACACCAATCAAATAAAAAAATTAATGCAGAAAGCATGATTTGGAACAAGCACTGCGTGCTAAAAAGAGCTATAGAAAGGATAAGCATAAACTTATACCGTAAATGTATCATTTCTCACAAAAGTTTTGAAGAAAGGTTAGCGTATTAAAGGGTAAGCGTCAACTTAATCATATATACATGTGTAACCATAAATGTGAAATTGTTCAAAGCAAACTGAATATAAATAGCCCATCTTTCACAAATGCACGCTTGTATTTTAAATTGTTTTAAGTTGTTCGAAAGAGATGATAATTCACCACCATGCATGAAGATATTGCATGCAAAATTATGTCTTGCTCACGAAATCTTTAAGTTTAGTATCAGGTAGTTTGTCGTGCGCTCCATATCTTCACTAAGTTATGCTCTCTAGATCTTCACTACGTCATGTTTCAAGATCTTCATTAAAATGTGCCCTCTAGATAATTGAACCATGGGAAACAAATTGATGTCGTGTTATAGAGAGTATACATGACATTAAATATAAAGATCTCTAGAGAGGAAATTTGATTTTTTTTTTTCGATTGGTGTTTTACGCCGTACTCAAGAGTATTTCACTTATACGACGGCGGACAGCATTATGGTGGGTGGAAACCGGGCACAGCCCGGAGGAAACCCCACGACCATCCGCAGGTTGCTGGAAGACCTTCCCCACGTACGGCCAGAGAGGAAGCCAGCATGAGGTGGTCTTGAACTCACAGCGACCGCATTGGTAAGAGGCTTCTGGGTCACTACGCTGCGCTAGCGCGCTAACCGACTGAGCCACGGGGGCCCCGAGAGGAATTTCAAGACTATCTGTTGCGCACCAGATGATAGTACATCAGGGCGATGTGGATGATAAAGAAATGTTATAACAGTATCACGAACCTGCACAATATATCCTATCTCTTTAAACCGAAACCAGAGCAAATGAGCTCAAGATTGCAGAATAATAGTAGTATTTCACATGTGCTACACATGGCATCCCTGCCCTAGGGCACCACGACATCCATGGCACACGTTTATTACAAAACCAACAGATGCGGTATGTTTTACAGGATTGCTGGAATCTGTCAAGTCGAGTACGTATTCTTCACTGCCGTATGACAGGAGTGCTGGACCATCTAGTCAGATTGACTCAAAGTGACGGTTAATGCAGATGTACAGCCCACTTGCACACCGTCCCGCACCCCAGTCGGTTTGATAAGCTACAATGCATGGGTGTGCTGATAAGGGTCCTGCATCCCAGTTGGTTTGCTAAGCTACAATGCATGGGTGTGCTGACAAGGGTCCTGCATTCCAGTCTGTTTGCTAAGCTACCGTGTATAGGTGTGCTGATAAGGGTCCTGCATCCCAGTCGGTTGCTAAGCTACAGTGTATAGGTGTGCTGACAAGGGTCCTGCATTCCAGTCTGTTTGCTAAGCTACCGTGTATAGGTGTGCTGATAAGGGTCCCGCATCCCAGCCTGTTTGCTAAGCTACAATGCATGGGTGTGGTGACAAGGGTCCCGCATCCCAGCCTGTTTGCTAAGCTACAAGGCATGGGTGTGGTGACAAGGGTCTCGCATCCCTGTCGGTTTGCTAAGCTACAGTGTATAGGTGTGCTGATAAGGGTCCTGCATCCCAGTCTGTTTGTTAAGCTACAATGCATGGGTGTGGTGACAAGGGTCCCGCATCCCAGTCTGTTTGCTAAGCTACAATGTATAGGTGTGCTGACAAGGGACCGATTCTTTAAAGCCATTTTTTGACAAAAGGAATAATTTGAAAGAAATCAAACTATTGACTTCCAAACAAATGTCTTTTTTTTGAAGACAAACATTTCAGCTTCCAACACTAAAAACTAGGCATTGTGAGGAGGTTTGAAATGCTGACTCAAGTCAAAAATGGCTTTGTGGAATCGGTATAAGGAGCTAAAAGTTGACAATCGTTCCGAACAGAAGGAGAAAAATGTGAAAGAGATTGTGAGATGGAAACCCGAAGGAAACCTGGATCAGCATCTGGTGGATTCGATGATAGACCGTCTTAACTATAAACCATATACATAACTAATGTTACCTTTTGTATAGTTAAATATATTGTTACTCTTAGAAATGGGGTTTTCTATGCAACAAAATGCATGTATTTTTGCCAGTTTAATGAAAGTTTAAAACTAAAGGTACGGGTACATGTAGCACGGCAATCAGTAATGTGGAACAACACAGGTCCGACGGAAATAAATATCTGGGGTGTTTTCAGTTAGTTATGAACGTCATTATTAACACGAAAATAGTAACAGTTATAGGAAACTCAGTGTGCTAAAGTTTTTTTGTTTTTGAAGACAATGGTATGTATTACACATTCACACCGAGATGTGGGAGTGAAGGGAGAAAACCTCATTTACATTCTTACTTTTCCTTCGACCAAAGTAATCTCCCCTTCAGCGTTATGTATTTAATCTCTAAAGCACAGACCTTACTTAAGGCTATCTGCCAAATCATCATGGTATCGCTTATAATGAATTGCAACACCTTAGATAATGCCCTTGTAGAATATAACCTTGAGGTGCTTAGTCAACAATGCAATTCACACATATATTCAAAAACAGGAACGGGAAATTACCCGCGTACACGACGGATTAACTCCTCCTGTTGTCCGGCCAGACCGGATTTCACCCAGGATAGGTACCAGGGGCTCTTGGTACATGATGCTGATACTGTAATCGCACTGAACCTGATAACCATAAACTAATAACTACCCTCAGGCTTTTGTAGAATTTTAACAACACTATCGTCCCATACTGTCAAGTCAGCTGTAGGTCTAATGGCTTTCCTTGACCGAAAATGTCCAAATGTTGACCGAAGACAACTCTGGATCATCATAAGGGGCCTTTGTGGTGGGCTAGACCTATTACACTGTTATTCCCATTAGTGACGGACTCATTTCCTGGCTCTGTCGAGACTGACTGTCGATTCCTTCCCCTCTCCAAAAATAGACATGGTGTGATCTTTTTACAATATTCATTTATAATGAAGAAATCATTTCTTTTTAAACACAAAAATAAATTGATTTTGAATGAAACTGGGAAACGTGTAGGGCTTTTTGATGTTTATGCCATTTTTTGCATAATATATATCACGTTTTCCTGTCCCGTTTAAGTGATAAAAGTACGGAATGTGTTCGCATGGAATGGCCCTAGTGAACTGTACTTAATACCTTGTGATATCACATGAGACAGACAACACAGTAGGTATAAGAAAAAAAAGAAAATGAGGAAACAACCTAAAGTGCCACCCGGGAGCGAGTGGTTTGCCAGCTGAATTCATTTAGATTTTTTCGATAATGTCACTGCATTTTGATGGATTAGGTTATACACGGTCTCAGGCTAGACAGACGAATTTCCAGCCTGTTCCAACAGTAGGCGCTGGGTATGTCGTTTGCAATAGCCCTAAATAAAGGGCCAACGAACAGCGGGTTGACCATGCAGAGAATGGTATGCATTTGTCCTAGTCCTCTTATTCTGAGCATCACTTTTTGCTTCATCATCGGTTTAGTGCTTTTTTACGATTTCCGTGTAATATTTGTTAATAATGGCAGTGATGTAAAGCAAGCGTAAAAAAGACGATCATGCAGCGTCAGAGTGTACGTACATGTACTTTAGCTGGCGTAATTTCATGGCATTGCCGTTGGAAACCATACACGCAATATTCTTAAGTATTGTGAAAAATCCACGGGAGTAAAAAACAATCTTGAACATGCTAAATTGCACGCATAGGGAAGATTACTATAAATTGGTTCTTGTTAGACGCATGTAACGCCACAAGGGTCTCAAACTATGGCAAGTCGGCCCGACCCGCCAGTAGTTGTTTCATCTACAACCAATCACATCACACTGCGTATTTCAGAACTCTTCACTTATACTTCACTTATACGTCGGCGCAGAACTCGTCTAAACTGACACTACATTAGCATTTAACGTGCAGCAACTGTGAATAGGAATCAACAGATCATACATGGTTTAATATCTTTAAATGCGCAAATGATATTCGTATAAGTCCTGACATCAGGGAGAAGCAGGGGGCCTCTGTGGCCTACTGGTTAGCGGGCTTGGTGATCCAATAGCCTATTACCAACGCACGCTCGCTGCGGTGGCCTAATTGATAAAGCGTCCGTCTCGAAATCGGGAGACCTGGGATCAAACCCGGGTTTGGTCACATCAAAGTCTTAGTAATGGTAAAAATTGGTACTTGTTGCTTCTTGGTTGGCCCGGTGTCAGTGTAATGAGACTGGGTTGGGTGTCATGTCTGGTGTCTTCGGCATGATACTGAAGTGGCCTGGACCCGCCCTGCCACAAGAAGACACAGTATGTGACTCCTCGTTGTCATATGTATGAAAACTTGTTAAACACGACTTAAACCCCCTAACATACATACAGTTAGCGTTGATAAAGACAATCTGTTGTTAACATTTGTGTTTGCAGTGTTAATCACTTTAATTGATGTACAATAAGAAAACTAAGAAAGCAAAATAAGAATTGGAATAACTCAATTATGCCAGTTTTTTAAAACCCGAGCAGATCGGCTCCGACAAATGACATTTCAGGATGGAATCCTGTCCAGAATGACGCTTTTCGCCACCAATAAAGCTTTACATCGCCCTGCGAGCAAAAAACGCAACAAGTCCAACATTAAACAGCAACCAGAATAGAAACATAGTTAAAAATTCGCATCGATTTGTTCATTGTCAACTGTTCCCTGTTATTTCATTACCTCCATCCATAGCGTCAAGTGGTTTAACAAAAGAAAAGGATCACTCTTATCGAGGGTTATCTTTCATTCAACAGGTATCGGATATCCTTCAGGAGGTCAAAGCTCTTGAGCACACACGTGCAAGCTAAGTGATTTTATAACCAATGTTAACGGGGTCTTGCCAACTTCCTATAACACATTATTCCCCAGGCTATGGGTTTTATGAGCATATTGCGCTGTGGAAGATATTACCAGAAGGCCAATATCCTCCCATAATAGCCCTGTAACGCTTGCGATATCATGTCATTTTCACAGGTACTAACTTCTCTGGAGACGGATTCGACTGCACAGTATGTTGAACCCACAGGTGGGGCCCTGGCCTGTATTACATTGCGTATTGCATTGCTCGTTCTTTAAAGCTATTATATGCGTCACGTGTTACCATGTACCCTGTTACTGACATCGAGGCATGCTTTATAGCTTTCATAAGATATACTGATATTTATCTTGAATGTCAAGATATACGTGATTACTGTTCACTCAACAGCATCAGTGAATATTGGCGGTTAGAGAGCTTTTGATGAAAGTCTTAAGATATGCACCTGGTGTATAACCATATACCCTTACAGGGGATACTGCTTGTTGAGGAGGTATTAATGATAAAGATGGTTGCAACAGGATCCAGGGCAAAGGAGCTTCGATGGTATAATTTATTTATTTAATTATTTGATTGATGCCTAACATCATTTTTTTCACCTATTCAATGATGGTCAGTTTTATAGTTGGAGAAAACCGGAGTTCAGTGACACTAATTAATTTAAACTGACTTAGAACAACAATTTACAATATGTAAGCAGATTCTTAAGTTGTATTCAATAGTTTTACACATGTTTTACCTTCGCATCATGTGGCCCTATTCAAAGGCTATTCAATTAGGGCTGTCCCTGACAGCATCAAGGCAAAACTACAAAATCAGACGGCCGTGTTAAAGACAGGGTCTCGCTGATTGAACGCTTTGGGTATAGATGTGAATTTCCACAATGGATTTTGCGCACAAAAGGCATGCCGTGAATACACATTGCTTTATTATCCCTCCTACTTGGAGGCAAATCATTCAAATGGTGTAACTAACTGAGAAAATAAGAGATACAGGGAGAAGGAGCTCAGACTTTCAGCTCCTGAACATATTTCTGTGCATTTCCTGAATATATTCTCTCAGAAAACAGGTTAAGATAAAACTGCAGTGATGGAACAAAGTTAAAATTCATTGAAAATCATGTTACTTGTGACTCCAAGACTCTGTTCGGTTTCCTCTCACCATAATGCTGACCGCCATCGAATAAGTGAACTATTCCTGAGTACTGCCAAAAACACCAATGAAATAAATAAATAAATAAATAAATAAATAAATAAATAAATAAATAAATAAATAAATAAATAAAAACAAAAAATAAATAGTGAATCCAAACATGCTGTTATATTTTTCATAAAACGTTGCATTCAAGACCAGATTTATTCTAGGCAAGTATTGTGGATGAATATGTGCGTTAAGATTTAATTTAATGCCACTAGAAGACCCGGAAATTACATCCAAACCGCGATCATTTAATCTGAATAATGTGTTTAGTAACACCAATTTCCAATGACCGGTTGACTCCCTTCTTGCGCAATGTATGTGTACAAGACTCACGAAGAAAACACTTTGCGGAACTGACCACTCTCCCGCTTCACATCTGATGCATTTCTGGTATTATTATCTCTTGAGGTCTATTCTTTGTGTCTAATATTTTCAAATATTCAACGTTTGAAATGTTCACGAACATTTCTTAGCTGTTTATGCCTTTTCTGTGAAGTGACCAGCTGTAGCAGTTCAGACATTCCGGTATAGGGGTTAAGAGTCAGCAGATTTTAGGGATATTTTGTTTCAGCCCATATGTTTAACACTGAGGATGTATTTTGTGCTGATGTAGGCCTACTCAGAAAATATGTGGCGTAGTCCTTGTTTGTTTGTGTCCTGTTAAACCTATAAATGACGACCTTTTTGTTTTAGTTCCTAGAACGAACATGATGCTCACAAATAGCTGCACTTGTGACACATGTGTTTCCCTGAAGGGGTGTGATTTTAATCTAATGGCCGATTTTGTTATCTGATTTGTTTACTTCCATCATATGGCCACGATGTCTTCTCGTTGGAGCGCCATACTGGAGATACCATATAAATGACAATACAGCTGGATACTGAAACTGGCCTTCCGTAAATATAGGCCTAGGAAAACACCCACTCATGGATACGCCAGCTGAGGTCTCCGAAATATATGTTAACATCCAGCACATTTTGGTCAACACAGCCAAATATCATGCCACGATTTGAGTGTGGTTTGTGGTAGTCCAAGAACTCTGCCTATACAAGAATAATACCACACAATAACGTACCACATGACGGCTCTGTACTTAAACATGTTAGGAGGGGGGTCTCACTTTCAGAAATGTTTTCAGTTACCGTGCGGATGTCTTTTGCTTTAAATTCAACAAAAGAACGTTAAATACTTTATAGATCTCAATTTAAGTGGCTAGATGATTTAGAGCCGTATTGCTGTCATGCGTTTATGCTGACTATAAGATGGTCATGGTGTTGAGTGATATTTATTGGACAGCTGTGATTTATCATCAAGGTAAGCAGGTTATGTTACAACGTGAAGCCACTATTTCCTTGTCCCATTCATTTTCCCTTGAACACATCGAGTGATACAGAGAAGCGGACCGTTAGAAGAAGTAAATATATATGCACGTGAAAAGTTTGGTGAAGGAAATTTAGTAGTCATTCAAAAGGGACAGTATAGATACACTCTGCCATCGTTCCAACATCTTTATCAGGGTGTCAAGACTATCAAAACAATCACACCCACGTAGCCTCAAGACGAATTATGTACACAAGACAATTATTTTTCAAAGAGCTGAAGACCGCAAATTTTCTGTGTAATTAGTGAGGACAAGTGTAACCAGTAGTTGTCTGTAGTTAATGGTTTACCTGAAGCCTGAAGCTTACCCAACAAATATTGCTCAACCAAAGTTTTCTGTTCACTAAAATGGATTAAGTCTAGTTGGGTACTTTTTTCTTGTGACTTACACACGCAATTTCTTACAGAATGTACGATGGCTTGTCGAATTTAATTACTTGAATTGAGAAGAACAGGAACAAATGTTATTACATACAATTAATTATAAAATTCGACACATTGCACCATGTGAAGGACGGGTTCAGAATTTGGCCTGTATGCTATCTAACATGGCATCTTCCTTGTTTGTTACTGAATAGGACTTTTATATTAACAGTACACGGTCACAATCATTTTTGAAATTCTAATCTCGTGTATCTGTGAGAAACATATCACACTGACCGCTCTCATTTGAGGGCGTACTTAAGCCGATCACATTGCACTAAACTCCGATCTTCCTCAGAATAGCTCTGGTTGTAGGCTTCCTGTTTTGAGAATGCAGATCCAATTTGATTTTCTTGGAGCATTGGATAATTACGACTCATAGGCGAGCAGGCAACGGCTGTTCTCATAACTTCCTAAGATTGGGAATTTGATCATGCTTATTTCGCATGCTGTGTGGCTTTGTTTGGGATTGCAAACCTCGTTCCTATATTTTTTGCACGAAAAGTTTCGATACTGCAGACGTATATCGTCATCGATTCTGTTTCTGGTTTTGCTTGTTTTGATTTAGTTCGCAATAAAGAGGTAAGCCTTGCATCCATTTCCGGTAATTTCAACTTTTTACGACACTTTCCTCTATCTTCTTATGCTGTCACTTGGTAAAGATTAGCCAAGTTCTGGAAAGGATACTCTTTTTCCATTTGTTCGTCTCAGCTGGTATATAATATGGATATAAATAAAACTGTTACAGCGTTAATCAAATGATCTTTTTATAAATTGTGATAGTTATACAGTGCACTCAAGTGACATGTTCATTAAGCTTTCCAAAATAAAGCTGTTTTGATCAAACTTGATGAAAGGGTATCATCACGTAGGCTAGGGTCGTCCAGAACATATCAAGAATCGTAAATATCGTTCTTCTTGATTTATATACCCTGTTATCAGGTTGGCTGTTTTGATATCTTGCGACAAACCTGGCGCAAATACCACATCACAACGCATATAGGACAACCACTTGTTGCTGTCACGGAAAAAAATGAGTATATATTTTGTTATCAATAAATGGCTCTCGAGAGTTGATCTTAAGAGGAACAAAAGTACAGTACTATTGCCCAGACACTGACCAGATAAATCTCTCCCTAGCTTCCTCTAAGGCGCTGTTTTCACTCATTGCTCAATGTCTTACGTGGTCTGCGACTCGAAAGTTGGCAGGTACCCGATGAAAGGCGTATTTTCCCTTAACCGCCATCGTGCAATAAAAACTAGTATGACCTTCTTGTTAAACACCACTCAAATAAGTAAGTATAGAAATTTCAGTGCGGGCTCGACATTCAGTTGATCGATTGACAGCTACGCCTCTCGAATAATCTAATCAGGAATTATGGAAGATGGCTCAAATAACTCAGTTATAGAGCTGATATCTTGTCCAACACTCAATGCTTGACAGTGCTGGTTACAGGAAGCATGTCCGTTACATCGCATGTGCCCTTCTTCACGCTGACTCTACATCATTGCAACCAAACACCGTCTGTTTTCACAGACTTGTTTGTAGCCTTGTTGAAATTGACACAAAACCAGATAGCAATGTGGAAAGTTGTGTAAAATAAATCTTGTAAGTAAATCCTGCGATCTGTACCCAGCCGTGTACATGTGAATCTATCAGGGTAATTCGGTTAGGCAGAAGGCCAGGATGTACTGAAAGTACATCATTATAATCATTACATTTATACATGGTTTAACATCACAGATGCACGATGGACTTTGCAGGATAGATTCTAATCTAGCACATGTACACCACGAAGGTGGCAGAATAGAATCTATGCTAGTACATGTACACCATAGAGGTGGCACAATAGAATCTATGTTAATACATGTATACCATGTAGGTGGCACAATAAAATCTTTTCTTGTACATGTACACCTTGAAAGTGGCAGGATAGAATCTATGCTGGTACATGTACACCTTGAAGGTGGCAGAATAGAATCTATGCTAGTGGATGTACACCATGAAGGTAGCCGAATAAAATCCATTCTAGTACATGTACACCATGGAGGTGGCAAAATAGAATCTGTGCTAGTACATGTACACCATGGAGGTTGCAGAATAGAATCTATGTTAATGCATGTATACCATGTAGGTGGCACAATAAAATCTTTTCTTGTACATGTACACCTTGAAAGTGGCAGGATAGAATCTGTTCTAGTACATGTGCATCATGGACGTGACAGGATAGAATCTATGCTGGTACAAGTACACCATGGAGGTGGCAATATAAAATCTATGCTAGTACATGCGCACCATGGAGTTGGCAGAATAGAATCTTTGCTAGTACATGTGCACCATGGAGGTGGCACAATAGAATCTATGCTACTACATGTGCACCATGGAGGTGGCACAACAGAATCTATGCTGGTACATGTATACCATGGAGGTGTAACAATAGAATCTATGCTGGTACATGTATACCATAGAGGTGGCAAAATAGAATCTATGCTGGTACATGTATACCATGGAGGTGGCACAATAAAATCTTTTCTAGTACATGTATACCATGGAGGTGGCAGGATAGAATCTATGCTCGTACATGTACACCATGGAGGTGGCAAAATAGAATCTATGCTAGTACATGTACACCATGGAGGTGGCACAATAAAATATTTTCTGGTACATGTACACCATGAAGGTGACAGAATAGAAACTATTCTAGTACATGTATACCATGGAGGTGACACAATAAAATATTTTCTAGTACATGTATACCATGGAGGTGGCAGGATAGAATCTTTCCTTCTACATGTATACCATGGAGGTAGCAGAATAGAATCTATTCTAGTACATATACACCACGGAGGTGGCAGAATGGAATCTATTCTAGTACATGTACACCAATATAATATTCACGGCTGCCATTTTGCCAGCAGTGTTGTGTACGTTTGGGTTACAAAGAATAATTATAATTATAAAGCGTTTTTAATAGGGATGCCTTGTTAAGTATAATGTCTATATTACATGTGGATAAATTGAATTAAGTCTACAACTTCGCAGGAAAGTCATAACTGTCGCGCATACTCGGATGCCTCTTACACGGAGGTCCCAGCCTATACTTTATGCTGTGATCGTGACATATTTGTTGGTTTCATCGTTAACGTCAAAGTCAATTCTACATAACGCTTTTCGGACACCTTTGGAAGAGCAATGTGCATCAAGAATGTTTTATTTGTCATTTGCAGATATAATCTGTTCAAATTTCCTTTTCATTCTGTACACTTCGGCGGGAGCATAAATGATATTTTCATTTCACTGACTCAGGTTGCATGACCTACTTAAAGCAGTCATATAGGAGTAATCTGGTTATATCGTTCCATGTTAACAGGACTGCAACTGGCTATTGTTCTACCAAGGTGATGACGTCACGTGCAACCTCTCTATAGACCCCTAGAATAACGTTGTCGCTGTGTGTTTATCGCAATTTTGGTATTTACGTAAAAACGAAAGAAAATGTTATTTGGAAGTTCTTTGATGCTATAATCTTGTCAGTCAGAGTCATAAATTCTTTGGCGAATCTAATAAAAGTTATCTCCCTTTCCGTCATGTGGGCGGGGCTAACTATAGCTTGTAGGCAGGTTCTTTCCCCGCTTTCGATCTGTCAGTTGGATGTACATGTTTTCACGCGATTTAAATCCGATCGCATGATTATTTACCATACGTTTTATGAAGGTAAATGTTTGACTTGAACTTGAATGTGGATGAGTAGCTTAAACAAATGACTGTATTACACATCCATATCATAACGAGCCTATAAAATGGAACTACACGATTGTACTGTAACTAAATTAACCAGACCATCCAAAACTAACTCCGCTGCACGAGACATTTTACCACAAATCTTTCAGGCATTATGGGTTGTCAGGGCACTACTTGAATTTTATTTTTATCGTGCGACCTAAAGCAATAACAACTGACCTAAAAAAGTGAATTAAAATTCATTGGCAATTAACTGCGTTATATATAGATTAGATCGATATTATTGTCGCTACTCGCTACTTGCTGAAATTTGCGATCAGCTTAGAGTTTATGGCATCAAATCGAATCTTGATTTCACGACATTTGGTGCTGAAGATAAAACTGTCCGAAATGCTTTGCATGCTAGACGTGTTATGGTGTATTGGCCAAAGACTCAGCTTAGTGATTCTGGCGATTCATGAAAAAGCACGTACACAGGTACTTATATTTCATCGAGGCTTTTGGTGGGACATCCACGTGGAGGTAAATATATTTGGGGTAGACACTATTGTCCTGCCAATTATTCCATCAACGTGTTATTTGCTCTTATTTACAACTCAAGAATTTCCCAAAACGTTCTTAACGTTACAACCCGTCTGTATCCACTGGGCATTTCTTTACAGCAAGCACTATAATCTTCCTCGTTAAAGCTAGTCTTTAGTAGTTTGTCATTAATTCATTGCTCTTTTAAGCAATCTTATGTTATAATATTAAGGAGGGGAGACCAATTAGCTCACATGGTAAGGGTGCGGCTCCAACCGATTCTCAGGCCATGGACCCATGTCGGGTATTTGAATTCATCTCTCGCAGTATCGGTTGCAGTATTAAGCGGCCTAAACGTTTGTCCGCCGTCATGTCTGTGTACACTTTGGACTTTATACGTCGTATTTAACAATTTCTCACTCATATGACGATGGTGAATCATAAGGTGTGTGTGCATATAAGGTGTCTTCTTGTAGTAGGGTGAGCCCATAGTGCCAAAGTGTTGCCGTATGGCAAGCCGTTTTACTTTTTATCCGGATTGTTTGATATGTTAAAGCAATTTAAGGTATCTTGAATTCATTTCATGATATCAATAAAAATTTAAGATACCATAAATTCATTCTGGATATCATTAAATCATTTCTGAGATCTTAAAATCATTTACTGATATGTTGATACGTTTTAAAATATCATGAAATACTTTACAGATATCAGAAAAAGAAATTAAAGAAATCAAGAATGGAATTAAAGATATCAATAGATACTACAGATCATGGACACGCGTATTTCCCTAATACTCCAGACGAGTAAAATTGCTGCAAACATGACTTCGTCGGACGCTCGTGTATGTCGTCATTTTTGGTTAGATCGCGGCCTACATAGTGAAGTGTGGGGTACATTTTTAATGATATCATGGAACGAATTCAAGATATCAATTTGAATTCAAGGTGCCGTTAATTTAATTAATAATATAATTTACTGAATTCAAGATATCTTAAATTATTTTAACATATTAAAATGCCACCCACTCGCATCATACTGACACCGGAAAACAAGTCCTGTTTCCTTGATGTAGCCTCTAAGTTCTGAGCGCCAAGCGAGGCAGTAGCAACTACCATTTTAAAAGTCTTCGGTATGACCCGACCCGGTTTGAATATGGGTCTCTCGATTTCGAGGTGGACGCTCTATCCATTTGGCCATCAAACCGGTCTCCCGACCGCTATCTAACAAAGAATTCACGTGTAGAACGTTAAACATATATAATCATTTAATAAACCAATCAATCAATCAAGCAAGCAACCAATCATTACTATGGCACGCAAATTTTCGCCCGTCTTCATAGTCATGTTACAAATGGAAAAGTGCAAGAATCCATTAATCAAATAAACATTATTAAGTTTTTGGAATTTTGGAATCATATTATCTGTGTAGAATTTGGTGATGTCATTTATTAATCGTTCATTGGTAATCAGATGGATGTTAGCTGCGTACCGTTTATAACAGTTCTCATTTGCATGTGGTCTAAGCAATTAGTGTGCAAAAATCTTTTTGACGGTCTAATATTTTCGGTTATATCGGTAGGCCTATATTGGTGATTTACTAAAGCATTGTACAAATCACATATTTACAACCATCTTAAATTACCTCAATCAGTTGGTTTGCGGCATAATTAAAAACTGATGACTGTCTTCCCGTATAACGCTTAACGTTTATGTTCTATTTATTTAAGGCCAGGTATCTCCTACCAACTTTATGTAACACCACCTAAACGGGCTTGTTTCTTGCAGGGCCCAGAGAACAATAGATGTAGTTGTCTGTGGGGAATTGAGGATTTCATGTACGATGCGAAGCATCAACAGCTAGCGTCCTGTGTATAACCCAGCCACTTAGGCACAAAAAATGCACATTCGCTAATCAAATTTTTTTTTACTCAAATTATTTCCTTTTAGTAAATATCAGACTTGTACCTGTTCTATTCACAGTGTTAAAATGACCTTGAAAGTTTACACCGGCTCAGACCAGGATGATATTTTGTGAAATGGTATCTGTTTGGGCTATTATAAAATAACAACAAAACTTTAATCAGTTTTTGCGCTGATCGATTTTATGACAAAAATTCCACAGTATCACATTCTGGAGTAGGTGCCCGATTATTGTTCCGTTGTTATTTACCTACACGTTACTCTCCTTATGCAGAGGACCGTAGCCGTAAGTCTATTCAACCTCTGATGAAAAGCCTGCACATTTCGCATACGCTGACGTGAACATAGCTATTTAACAAAAGCCTGGCCGACCAATGGAAACGACTCTACTATCTACTGGCTGGATGTCGTAAACAGTAAATGACAGTTGACGTGTGCAGACACTTACTGCTCTATATACAACAAACATGCGATTTGATGGCCACGCCAAGGAAATGGAAAGATTATGTGGATTTCAAAGTTTACTGTAAAATTTTGTTTAGCACGGCTAGCATCCACAATGAATAATTGTGCTGTGACAGCCCAAATGCGTGATTTGACGACGGAAAGTAAGACTTCTAAGGAGCTCCTGGACTCTTTCCACTTCGTCTTTCCTGACGTTGTTGTGGTAAAAGGAGAGGGTTATATCTGCATGCCATGTTCTGTGAGATTAAATAAAATAGAAAAAGCTATACGGAAAGAGGAAACCTGCAAACGAGAGACGGGGGATATTTGCAAGGATATTAAAGAGCAATGGGAAACGAACAAACAGAGAGTGGCTGGAATGGCCCGTCGGAAGTCGGGAGAAAAAATATTTTCAACCAGTTTTGCTCCAATACTACAACCTGTTTTTGTAAGTTAGCGGAAGTTTTATTTCCTTAAATATAATTACTTACAACCCTTTCTGACAAATAAGGGTCTCGGATTCTCTGCTAATTCCCTAGCATTCGTGTTCTTCGGTCGACATCCTACTTTTGTCACCTCCATTTCAACCAATGAAAATTTGTAGTCCTCCGCGAAGGCTCTTTTCTCAGGGCGTTCATTGACTAACGCTGACCACATCACTGTCCACTTTTATACGAATATGATAGGTATTTCGACAGACCGAAAACCACTAGGTTAGGACTGTCTGGTTTAGAGAGAGTACCTATAGCCTACATACGCTGCTACGGTAGTAATCACAGCCAGTCGCTCATCATGACTTCCTATCCGGTCGTACGTGGGAAGGTCTTGCAGCAACCTGCGGATGGTCGCGGGTCTCCCCCGGGTACTGCTCGGTTTCCTCCCACCATAATGCTGGCCGCCGTTGTATAAGTGAAATATACTTGAGTGTGGAGTGTAACACAGATCAAATAAATAAATCAAACAAATCAGTCAGTCATCGACGTTATTTTGTTCCGCTGTTATTTACCTATACGTGCGCTGGTACGGTAGTAGTAACCACAGTGAGTCACTCATCAGACGTTATATTGTTCCGCTGTTATTTACCTACACGTGCGCTGGTACGGTAGTAGTAATCACAGCCAGTCTCTCATCAAACGTTATATTTTTTCGCTGTTATTTACCTATACGTGCGCTTGTACGGTAGTAGTAACAACAGCGAGTCACTCAGACTTTCATATTGTTCCGCTGTTATTTACATATACGTGCGCTGCTACGGTAGTAGTTATTACAGCGAGTCACTCATCAGACGTTATATTGCTCCGCTGTGATTTACCTACACGTACGCTGCTACGGTAGTAATAATCACGGCGAGTCACTCATCAGACGTTATATTGTTCCGCTGTTATTTACCAAACGTGCGCTGCTACGGTAGTAATAATCACAGCGAGTCACTCATCAGACGTGATATTGTTTTTGCTGTTATTTACCTATACCTAGTTTTGCTACGTTAATGGTTACCACAGCGGAGTCACTCATCAGACTTTATACTGTTCCGCTGTTATTTACCTATACGTGCGCTAGTACGCCACTAGTAATCACAACGAGTCACTCACCAGACGTTTATATTGCTCCGCTGTTATTTACCAAGACGTGCGCTGCTACGGTAGTAGTAATCACAGCGAGTCACTCATCAGACATTATATTGTTCCGCTGTTATTTACCTATACGTACGCTGCTATGGTAGAAGTAATCACAGCGAGTCACTCATCAGACGTTATATTGTTCCGCTGTTATTTACCTATACGTACGCTGCTATGGTAGAAGTAATCACAACGAGTCACTCACCAGACGTTATATTGTTCCGCTGTTATTTACCTATACGTACGCTTGTATGGTAGTAGTAACCACAGCGAGTCACTCATCAGACGTTATATTGTTCCGCTATGATTTACCTATACGTACGCTGGTACGGTAGTAGTAATCAAAACGAATCACTCATAAGACGTGATATTGTACCACTGTTATTTACCAACACGTGCGCTTGTACGGTAGTAGTAATCACAGCGAGTCACTCATCAGACATGATATTGTACCGCTGTTATTTACCTATACTTGCGCTTGTACGGTAGTAGTAATCACAG
>NW_027018040.1:0-107475 GCF_032854445.1 Liolophura sinensis | reverse complement strand
GGTCTTTGCAGTGTTGGGCTTGAAAATCTCGCAACACTAACCTGCCCTCAACAATTGGGATCCGGTTCTCTTCCATTAAGGATCGCAACCCACAGCAAGCAGGTACGCCATGATCAACAGGTACCCCACCCCCCGAGAAGATATGACTCTATTATATTCACATGGGCCACAGGAGGGAGCTCTAGGTTAGTCGCCTTGTGCGACAAGATTGCCCAGAGGCCTGATTTTACCTCGGAGACTCCACGGGAGTAATGCCGCTTGAATTCAATGGGCAACTATTGTAGCTGTAGCCTCATCTCATTCTGTTTGGAACTGAAAGTGATAACACTTCCACATGCTTCCTGTTCGGCCGTAAGTGGGAAGGTCTGGCACCAGCCTGCGGATGGTCGTAGGTTTCTTCCGGGCTCTGCCCCGATTCCCCCCCCCCCCCCCCACACCATAATAGTGCCCGCCGTCGTGTAAGTGAAATATTTTTGAGTATGCCGTAAAACACCAATCAAATAAAAAAATAAATAAACCTACACGTGTTTTCTATTTCAGTCTGCCCAATTTTATCAACTCGTAAAACACGGCGGTATTTGCTTCGACAGGTAAGTCATTTTAAGCGGGGTAGGTGTATTTAGGGTGGAAATATTTGTCAAGCTAAAAAGTTGTCTTTACCCACTGTCAAACACTGCTTAGTTGGTCGAGTAGTCCACACATCTACACAATATAAATAAGACGTACAGTAGAGAGACAAACCAGAGCAGCGACGACGGTGTGATAGCTGGCAAATGGTCACACGTAACTGGTGAAATACTCCCCCTGTCAATTTACCTCAGTCAGGGTTTTATTCTAACTATTCAAGTAAATGCGTCTATAGTAGCAAAATCACACGCCCCCTAGCACCATGGTTTAAGCAGAATTAGGTAAAAAAAAAAGAGGCAGTGATGTTAATTGCAGACTGACGACTGGGGCGTCTTCGCATAGACACTACCCTCAGCCTGTGTGTGAACCTGTAACATTGTCGATAAACAGTCTGAATATTTATGTCAAGGAAAACAACTACATGTATATATACAGGGCGATGGTAGGCCTCTAAGTTGTTGAGTTTCTGAAGCTTTGACATTGAAAGGCCTTATGCAGAGTTATGTTGAAGGTCGATTACTGGCGGTGACGTGCGCCTGTGGTACATAAAGCTCGAACTTATTTCCTTGATCACGTATAACTGTTTATTGTTTACTTAGCAACGTTCGGCTGTCCGCTCCAAATATAAACCTGTGGTTGGTAATGATTAATGGTTATAGGATATACAGTGCTCCTATTCTATATAGGTCAGCCCGTCTGTTATACCATAGCCTATACTAGTTGATCATGACGTCAAAGATTAGGAATGTCTGTATAGGTAAATGGTGCTAAAAGTAAATCGAATCTTAAAATTGTGTACGGATTTGCACAGATTATTTTCAACCTTACTATAAAGTATACGGATAACGTCCCGGTAAAGCTGTCTGTTTTACAATTTTAAGACCCAGATGTGTATGTATCCATGACTAAGAGCCTACACGTATTATTAACTCCACACTCTTCACACAAACAGCCCTAGCTAATCTATAAGGAGGCCTACATGTATGTATACTATCATCCTGACTGTCCAACCTGTTACTCCCTCCATTGTCCGTGAGCACGAGGCTATAATGTCTGCTGATAAAGCTAAGCCAGTCAGGGCAGTCGAATATCTTACCTTTATAATACCTGGGGTTTTCTTTGTGGAGATATAACTGACTCTACTGATATAACCTATTTCTGCAATCTACCTGAAGTTACATATCTCCAATCAGGATTTTAGTGTGCCTTTAAAATGTCAGCATAACAAAACTGTAGACCATATGCTTACAATGCTTTTTGAATGAAAATTGCAATAGTTACCCTCTAAATATGGATGTAAATGTTTTAGAAGATAATTCACTCTGAAAAATTGGCACTACCTTTAATGGATTGCTAAAAAATGTATGTGGCTTGTAGAAGATATATAAGTTGGAAAATGTTATAAAGTAACTTAGAGTTAACGATTTTATATTTAACCTCCTCGGCGTACAAACTTACATCACATGAATCAGCTGTTGTTTTGTTTTTATTATTTATTTTTTTTTTTTTAAGAAAGGGATACTGTGTAAGCTAGCATCGCAATACTTTATCATCATTTAATGGGCAGTTTTATGACAGAAAATAAAAAAAGCAACTTTTCTGGGTGAACAAAAACAAATTAGCTTTAGAAAGGAATAAATCTTTTCTGGTTGGCCAGTAATTGATATATACTTCATATTTAAAGAGATATGGTGATTACCTCATAGCACTGAGTACAAAATTATGTTGACGGGTGGAAACCGTGACTAAACACGTAAGGCCCTTAGGTTGTTACAGATATTACATGACCACTTCAACACAAATGTGACTTTTTTGTTTGTTACAATATTAATAAGCAGTAAAACAACAAACAGTAGTATTCATCTTGTATTCTCTTTAGGTCTCTTGTACATGTGTGTCGGACGTGTTTTGTGCTCGCTATGAGTTTGTTGTACATACATCTAATACATTTTCAGCTCTTTGTGGGTTTACTGTACGTCTGATTCATCTTGCGTTCTCTTTGAATTTGAGTCACATGACATTTTCACTCAGTAGCGAGCTTGTACAGTTCTCAAAGGAGAAAGTTTTAGTTATCACCCTGAATGTGCCTAGGCTTGGTACAAATGCAGTTTAATTTTCAGCTCAATCGCATCAGCTACTCTGGAGAAGATTTGTTTAGGTTGGCACAAAATCCAATGTGGCCACCAAATGTCACCAAAAGCCAAAAAGCACAACATCAGATCCTTTTCTAAAATATACTGAAGTTTCAGGAACGTACCACTTATCGTTTTCTCATAAAATGTATCACAAAAATGCCGAGAGTAATAATAGGGGTTCAAGCCCAGGGATTTAATCCTGTATGGCTGCGGATGTTCGTGGGTTTCCACCCGGGCTTGGCCCGGTTTCCTCCCACCATAAAGCAGGCCGCCGTCGTATAAATGAAATATTCTTTAGCACGGTGTAAAACTCCAATCAAATAAATATTTACATCAAACTTGTATGGCTCGAACCCCTAATAATCCGTACTATAACACTAGGTGTTGTAAACTTTTACTTTGGAACCCTAAGAAAAGAGCAGTGATGTTAACTATTATATATTAAACGTTACTGGTCTAGAACTAGCTGTCCAACTAGATCTAAATCATAAGGGAATTTGTATTAGATTTCTTATGTTTACGTGGATCTGAACACGAATATCAAACCATCTATCTACATATATTTACACATTGCAGTCGTAGGTAAGCCATGTTGGATGTGCTTTAAGCTTTGTAGCATATTGACTGTATGCGAGTTATGCCTGCTGTATACTAAAGATTGGCTGGCCGCAACGTATAAACGACTCACAGGCGAGGTCCCACAGGCATCCAGACTGAGCCTCAAATCTTGATGATGGACAGGATTCAACATTTTTAGATGCGATTTCTTGGTGGAATGGTAAATGGTGGACCCAAGGTCCAATTTAAACCTCACAAAAGATCGATATAAACTGTACAGAAGTGACCGTTCAGCACCCATGTCAGTGCTGGGCTGTACTATATACGACCTTATTTATATCAACAGCCTTACTTAAACGTCGTTTTGGGAAATGGCCTTGTGATTGTTTACCTCGAACGTTGACCTTGGTTGACGCCTGGTATACGAATGTTTCGACGCATACATTTGTACATTTAGCTTTAAGAATTTTAACACGGGGGAAAAGCGTAATTTGCTATCAAATATGACTCATGAAAATCTGTTTTCAGTTCTCTGGTTCACCATAAAAACTTGGAATCGAGATGAAGTTCCGTGTACAATAAAATGCATATCGATGGTTTTAGATGTAGAAAATCTAAAACCATTTTCAACTGCCCATTTCTTGGTCTTATTGAGACAAAGCTGCAGCTGCCTTTTGTATGTTATTCATATTTTAGCACGGTGGCCTATAAGGAAATCACCAACTTATAAAGAAGCCTCTGTACCAGACGTTTAAGTTTTTGACAAAGCTATTAAGTTTGAAGCTAAACAGTGTTGGTGATAGTATACTGCCCTGGAGTACACCTACTTTTCTTCATGAGAGTCAGAAAGATTGTTCCTACCTCTACCCTAAACTGACGATCAGATAAAACTTCTGATATATGCATAAATAATGACAAGCGATAAACGATAAGTCCCATATATGAAAGGTCCGTATTTAAAACACCGTATTTCATTGCGGTGTCGTAGCCCGTGACCTATTCAAGGTCGAAAAATATTGACACCACATGTTCATTATTTATTATATCATTACGACTAAAAGTTTCAATGCGACCAACTTTAAATCGACTTTGAGAAAAACCACATTTAATATTAGACAGTAAATTGTTGGTTACTAAATACCAAACAAGTCTTTTATTATTCGTTCCATACCCTAAACCACTCTGGTAAGAGCTATTCGACGATAATTAGACGGTACACTATATATGTTCCTTACCAGGTTTGGAACCGGGATAATACACGCCTCCCTCCATAGCGGTGGAAAACATTACCACTAACCCAAATGTAATGATTAAACAAACCCAAGAGAGTCTCCAATGGTAATAGATGACAAACGGGTTAGAAACTTACAATAAATATTACTATGACCACACTTACTATAAGTTGTTATGACAACAAAATTCACATAATAAGGCCCACCCTGAGGTAAAGGTAAGGAAAAATAAGGTTTGATGATAATGTGGAGAATTGTTCAGCATTTTTAGTGCTGACAGCTAAAGATTCAGAACGTTCTGTAGCAAAACGATGCTATTCCTCTAGGCACAGCTATTGATGATTGCGCTGGAGATGTTTAATTTATTTACTTATTTGACTAGTGTTTTACACCGTACACAAAAATATTTCACTTATATGACTGCGGCCAGCACTGTGGTTAGAGGAAACCAGGCAAATCCCGTGGGAAACTATGACCATCCGCAGGCTGCTGCAAGACCTTCCTACGTACAAGCGGTGAGGAAGACAGCATGGGCTGAACTTGAATTCAGAGAAACCGCATTGGTAATATTCCCTTGGGCCATTGCGTTGCGCTGGCACACTATCCACCTCGGCCATATAGGCCCCGAGATG
This sequence comes from Liolophura sinensis, assembly GCF_032854445.1. Lineage (NCBI taxonomy): Eukaryota > Metazoa > Mollusca > Polyplacophora > Chitonida > Chitonidae > Liolophura > Liolophura sinensis. Next base: position 102,291 of record NW_027018040.1, on the reverse strand, counting down.
TTAAAAAACTTACGCCCAGTGATGCCTTGATTGTGTGCAGAGCCAGATGAAGACGTAGTTTTATTGACAGGCGAGTTAATTCATTCACAGAATTTGTTCTAGGTTTACGATCACCACTCATCGGCAAGTCAGTGATATTTGGGTGTCAATAAATGTTGATACTCTCTTGACCACATTGGCAAATGAAGTTTTCAGGACAGTGCTCAAAGAACAAATGAGGCGATGATCTTCTTGAAAAGTTGTATGGTTTGGAACTTGGAAGGTAATGGCCTGTTTCTCTTTTATAAAGAGTGAACCCTCGATAGAGGAGGGCATATGAGCTTCGTCGCCATTTCAACATTTTATTGTCTTAGTAGAGGCAAATCCCCATAGCCTTCTCCTGCACATCTGAAACAATACAGTTTATTTCTACATTGGCCATTACCAAGCCCAACTTCTGGCATGTAAAGCACCTGGACGGTTTAGTTATGTATAGGTCTACTTTGGCAATGGACTGGGTCGATAAGTACGTATTGAGTTTGCTATTACTGTCACTTTTACGTTGTGAATCGCTTGACATTTACAACCCCTTATGATTTTAGTTCGGAGCACATCTGCTCCAACCGATTGGTCAAACTGGGCCAATCCGACCTTCAATCTCTAACTAAGTAAGAGCCGAAGTGGAGAGGTTGGGCTTAATAACCTTGCAAGACCGTTCTCTTCAATTAACGGTATCAACCTAGGGCAAACAGGTAGGACTACTCCTGTATGGCCCCTCATGCAAATATAGAATTGAGTCTATAATATTTCATCGATGCCACACGACAGAGTTCTACGTTACGACAAACTTGCCAAGAAGACTGATGTCCAATTCTTTTCAGCCCGGAGACCCCACGAAGGTAATGCCGCTTGAATTCACTGGCAAACTATTGTAGCTATAGCCTAATCTCATTATGCTGGTCTCATGAAATAGATCCGACAGTTCTCAACTTTATTTCCAATGTATTCTGTTTAGAACTAAACGTGATAAATATAATGATTTAAACCGATTTGGTGAAGTAATTTTGTGGGAAACTGACTGTTTGTTGAAACGTGACTTTCACATATAGGCGTAAAGTTAATGGTGAGGTGCGGAAACCATTCTTGAGATGTCACAGAGTATAAATGTGTAGGCCTCCAAACACACTGACGGATTTACCTCCCTGCACAGATCACGTGCATTTCTCAGAACCAAGTATTTTCTGTTTCAATCTGCTGTTTCACCAAGCTGTGAAGCCAGGTGAGATTTGTGTCGACAGATAAATTCTGCAATACGATTATATGTAGTTTGGATGGAAACGATCACTCAGGTTAAGGAGTCGTCTTTACTTGATCGTATCACCGACTGTCAGACATAGCTTAATTGGTCTGGGTGTCCTCAAATCGACACAACGTAGATGTAAGAATGGGCGTTTCCTTTTATAGACTTTAACATCAGCCATGTCAGCCTGTGTGCGAACCTCTAACTGTCGATATTTGCGTATCAAGGAAAATGACCAGTACCGATCTTGTCACGATATATACAGGGCAATATTACGTTATTAATGTGAGGTTCTGAATCTTTGACCTTGAAAGGTATTATGCAGTTGTGCTGAAGGTCGATTACTGGCGGTGACGTGTCTCCTATGGCACACAAAGTCCGAATATCTTGCCTATATGGATCACTGTTTGTTTACTTACAACGTTCGCCTGTCTGGTCCAAATATAAAAACTCTGATAACAGTCCGTCTGTTAGATGATATCCTATATCAGTTGTCATAGCGGCCTCCTTGGCCCGGGGTAACAACACGCCACCACGGCGCAATAACCAAAAAGCCTTCCACCAAATGCGATCGCTGTGAGTTCAAGTCCAGCTCATGCTGGCTTCCTATCCTGCACCATGTGGAAAGATCTGCCAGCTTCATTCGTATGGTCTTGGGGGTGCCCCCCCCCCCGCCCCGTTTCCTTCCACCTTAATACTGGCTGGCGTCATATAATTGAAGTATTCGTGAATACAGCATAAAACATCACTCAAATAAACAAATAAATATTGTTAGAGGTAAATTGTTAGGACAGATGATCTGTGAGCTATCCGATCAGTTGTAGGTAAAACCGCACTCTGTAAATAACGGCCAGTGCATGCGAAGACCAACATTTTTAAGATTATGTGCACATTCTTGAGTTCGGCGTAAAACACCTGCAAAATAAATAAATACAATCTATTGCTCATAAGATCAAAGCTAAATAATGTGTGTATACATAAATGGTTCTAAAAGTAAATACAATCTTAATATTATGTATGGATTTAGACACATTGTCTTCAGCCTTACTATAACATGTATAGATATTGTCTCCGTGTCTATTGTACAATGTTAACACGCAAATCTATATATATATATATATATATATATATATATATATATATATATATATATATATATATATATATATATAACTCGAACCAAACTGCTGAATTCATTTAGGAAAACTTTTATGTTTGTTAAAATATTGCATTCGCATGTAAAGTTAAAAGGGAACTGTGCTAAGCATTGTGAGGATGTCAGAGAGTGCAAAAGCATATTAAGGGATTTACCTCCCCTGCTTAGATGACGTGTATTACTCAGAACTAAGTATTTTCTATTTCAGTCTGCGCAGTTTCATCAAGTAGTGAAGCACGGTGGGAATTGTTTCTACAGGTAAGTCCTGTAAGATGAGGTAGGTCTGTGTTTATGTCGGAATGTTTCTGTCAGGTGAGGGTGTTGTCGTTTACTCGATCATTTGACCGTCTCTCAGACAGTGTTTAATTGGTCTGGTCGTCCTCCGTTGGACAAGAAGTCGACGTACAACTTGGGGTGTGTCTTTGTATAGACTCTACTCTCAGCCTGTGTGTGAACCTTCGACACGGTCTATCAACAGTCGGCATATTTTCTTCTTAAGGAAAATGATTGATTTATTTAAGTTCCACTTCATACTGTTTAATTACGTCGACCTTCTCACAATATCCAGGACGATAATACGTTATGAATGTATTTGTCTAAAGCTTTGACCTTGAAAGGCATAATGTATGGTTTTGCTGAAGGTTATTGGTTGCCGGTGACGTGTTGTCTGGGGTTGGGCCGACACACATGTAAACAGCCAGAACAACCCGCATGTAAGGATCGCAGTTTGTTTATTTCCAAGGTTCGCCGCTCTGCTCCAAATATAAAAACTGTCTTAGTCAAAAATTGTTTAGTTAGGATATACATGTTCTCATATTCCAAGCGAGGCAGAAACAAACACCATTTTTGAGGTGTTCGGTTTGACCGGACTCGAGTTTGATCTTTGGTCTCCCGACTTCAATGCGGACTCAAACATAAGGAACGTGTTAAACTGTATAAGTAAATCGAACCTTAAAATTATGTACTGAATTGCGCGCAGGATTTTCAGGGTCACGCAACTAAAAGGCTACATCCATGATTAACTCAGCAGGCATAACAACCTAGCCCGCTGATCACCAATAATGGGGTGTAGCCTGACACAGCTGAGCCAGTCAGAAAAGCCGTATACTGCATGAAGGTCTACTTATACATTAGCTCGAGCTGCGTGTATGGAGATACAACAGATGCTGACCTACTTCTGCAGTCTACCTGAGGTTACATATCTTCGATCCAGGCTTTTTGGTTCCCTCTAAACTGTCCCTGTCATAACATTGTATCTAACTGGACATGTACCTCACATTTCTATGGCGGAGTGAAAGCTGCATTTACGGTTTAAACATTTTGTCTGATCAGTGTTGATCGAGGGTATAGCAGCTCTGTTGTAGTCTGTACTTCTGTGGTTTCTGACCATAACATAATAAAACACTGGGAGCTGGAAGACTTTGACCTTAATTCATATCTGTTTTAATCTAAGTAAGAAATGTTCGTGTTAATCGTCACTATTAGTAATGTGATATTTATTATATTTCTAAAATTCTGCAGATAGAGATGTTCCAAAGGTTTGGGCCTATTATCGTACAGTATTTAGGGTCAAGTTACCTTCGTGACCACACAAATCTGCTAATTGTGGGTGGGAGCTATATACCTATCGAACACATGTGCCCAAACCGTCTTGACCATACCTTTGTCAAAAATGTCTCTTGTGCGTAATGAAAGGTAGAATCGCTAATTTTCTAATTGACCAGAATGGATTCCTTTCCGGGAAAGCGACATGCACATACTCTCCTCGTACATGTATAGGCGCTTTAATGCTTCTTAAATGAGAATTGGGGGATAACGACTAACAGTACTGTGCCCAATATGTTTTTGGACCACGAGAACAGACGGAGGCAGTGTGCTGTCTTGAACGTTAATATTTTTGTAAGTAGGAACACCCTCACAAGTGACAGTCTGAGCAATTTGCCGTTTTTATTTCAGGAATAAAACCCGAGAGAATAATGGCCGAAAGCAAGCAGAATCGAGATGATGTTCTCACATGTTCTGTATGTATGGAAACATTCCGGGAACCAGTAATGCTACCCTGTCAGCACAGTTTTTGTAGGGAATGCATTGGTTTATATGCTGACAAGTCCAAACCTGTACAGACAGATAAGACCTCCGGAAACACTGGGAATGAGGACGTTCATCAGCAGATAGCATGCCCTGTGTGTCGGGCACCGACCAGTCTGGGGAAAGAAGGTGTAGCTGGTCTGCCTCCCAACTTTCACCTGGCGGAAATTGTGGAGAAGTTGTCTGCTGTAAAGCTTGAGGATGACATCCCATATTGTTCTATGTGTGAGGACAATCATGCTAAAGCTGTCAAGTTTTGTACCATCTGCAATGTGTTGTACTGTCAGGAATGTCTTACAAATTACCATCCAACGAGGGGGCCTCTAAAACGGCATCGACTGATTTCCTCCCTGGAGTACCTCTCCCGGGAAACCTCACAGGGTCAAGTTAGCAGAGACCTCCAATCAACTCAGCAGCCGTCCTGTGCCAGGCACGGTCAGCCATTCGGCTTGTACTGTGTACCGTGTCGGATGGTGATCTGTATGGGGTGTGTGGTTGACCACCCGGAACATGCTATGCGGGATATACCATCTGCAGTTGCGAATGACAAGTAATGCGAAAAGGACATTTGTATATCATCCATCAACCAAAATAGATGTTCAGAGTCAATAATTGCAACGTCAATTCCCTAAACAACGATTAACACAAACCACGAAAAAAATTAAGAAATTGAGTAAGTTCAAAATTACTTTGGAACCATGCTAAGAGAAGTAGTAAACAGTTTTCAATGATGTTAGAAAGACGCAAGGAATGTTCTATTCAAATAACTTAAACCACTATCTAAATCGTGTACCATGCTAGTATATAAATCGATACTCAAAATAAATATGACATGATTTGGAACTATATGTTCACCCAAAGTTTGTCATCTTTAGAGAAGAATGGGGCTTTTTGTCCTGCACTGTAGTGAGTCGTTTGAAAGGCGGATTTGTTAATGTACCGTTTTTCCCATTACAGCTAGCTGTTTTGAACAAGACTAGCGAACTGGAGAAAGTCTTACAAGAAACTAAAGAATCACTGTCAGGAGTTACGAGGCTGCACAATAAGATACAGGTTGGTATTTTCCATGACACCTGTTCAGCCTGTCTTGCAAGGCATACCCGAGTGACTTATTTTGACTATTTAGAGTATTGCTATCATTCACAAGTCCAGGTAACACACACCTGTCAATTATCTAGTCTTGATGAAGCTGTCTTCTGTCACATATTATACATGTAGATTACAATTAAAGAGTTAAACCTGAACAGTGACGACTTTTTATAAGAGCTTAAACAAGGGAATGCATGGACTGGTGCGGGAATTCATTTGCGTGAAGGACGAGTCTATTTTACCTATTTCTGGTTTATCTAATCAGACTCAATCATATCATATTAATCGTATCATTAATATGACTTTCTTCTCATTGACACACACGCAATATGCCCACCTCGGGCAATTCCATTTGATATCATTGCCAATCGTACGCTGTCATAATAATATCCATAATATATATACGTACACCGTTTGATCGGATGGGGCGACTCGTTTGCGTTTGAATCAGCCCCAGGTATCTGAGGTACTGTCCGAAACATTTTAGGCTCCACCATCTCGCCCTGCTCGGAGCATCATTTGTTGATGACACGACCCTTTTGGGGATTGAACCACGTACCTTAGGGTTTTGATTCGACACTTACATGTACATCGCTGGACTACAGGGAAATCCCCTCCATCCTGGAGATACATTGTAGACACAGCTGTATGGGGCTTATATTTCAACCTGTTACACATACATATATAACTTCTTGAACACACAGTTCTAAAGGTCTGGATGAGGTAATAAACGATTTCTTTGTTTGGCAGGAAAACCAGGAACTTCACACTCAGGAGGTAGAAAAGGCTTATTGTGCAGCCTTGGAATCTTTACAAGCCTGGAGACAGCACTCCATAGATGGCATAAAAACCCGCTATTCACAGTGGAGTGTGGAGTGTAGTGCTATACTCAAACATATTCAGCTACAGACCCAGGAAATGGAGAGGATGGTACAGGCTTCCAATGATTTATTAGCGTCAGTGGACGTCGAGTTTTTAAAGGTAAGTCAGACCTGCACAATCTCTAACATTGGATCTGCTGCCTCAACTCCAGATGTTACCCATGACCCAGCCACCCTTAGAAACTGTGACCACCTGTTCAAATCCACCTCATGCTGCCAGATCTACTAAAGTTTTAGATCCTGAGTTCATCAGCTTTATTTTGCTCAGTGGTACCCTCTGGTCGCTGTCCACTTTTCCACCCATAACCGCACCACTGTCCGATTAAAGTAATATGTAATGTCAAATTATATTTTATGCTGTTTTTCAAAAACATGGTTTGTATGTAAACAGATCTTTGTGGAAAATCGCATTGTATGAAACACCATGGAATTTATTAACCGGAATTGAGAGTTGATGTGGACTATGTAATAAATCAGGGAATGGTGTAAATCTTTGAATTAAAAGCCAAGGGTGCCTGTGTACTTGGAGAGGTAAGACATTTCAGTTATAACTGTGTTCTTGCTACATGTTGAGGTGAAAGTATAGCTACAGTATCTCAGTTTGGGTTATCATCTTTACATGATTTAATATGTGTTTTCAATTCTGTTTGTTGACAGGGTTCCACGCACTTCACCAAAACGTATGTATAAATGTGTTATACCTCTCTAGGATTGTTATGCATGTGCACATGACAATAGTAGATGTGTTTCTGTAACATTGAGTACCAGCACTGTAGTTGTCCAAAACATGACCCAAGTGTAAAATATATCTAGTGTTCAAACATACGTTTATCAAATCAGATCTAGGGGCCTCCGTGGCTCAGTCGGTTAGCGCGCTAGCACAGCGTAATGACTCAGAAGCCTCTCACCAATGCGGTCGCTGTGAGTTCAAGACCAGCTCATGCTGCCTTCCTCTCCGGCCGTACGTGGGAAGGTCTGCCAGCAACCTGCGGATGGTCGTGGGTTTCCCCCGGGCTCTGCCCGGTTTCCACCCACCATAATGCTGGTCGCCGTTGTATAAGTGAAATATTCTTGAGTACGGCGTAAAACACCAATCAAAAAAAAAAAAAAAAAAAAATCAGATCTAACCTACTAGGGATAGTACATCATAGCATTCTAGCTATGTACACAAGATTACTACACGACTTTGTCTCTTTGTTTTCTCTCCTTTTCTCACAGAATTGATGACCAGCTGAATGAGATAAAAGCAGATCTGGAGGAACATGAGGTCAGCAAACAGAAGCTTCTAGATTTTGTACAGCGTGACCTTGTTGTCCCTAGACACCTGACAGTAAAAGAGACAGTGGAAGAAAGTCAGGACTTAGAAGCAGCAGTCAGTGGACAAATGTCACGCCCACGTGTTACAAGTAGGTTCTTATATGTATAAAATGTAGAGTGTGCCTAGAGGACATAAACGACTGTAGGGTTTACATTATTATGTGCATGGAGGACAGACATAAAATGGATAAGGCGCACAGCTGTTTGTGTGCAAAACACACGATAAACTGTGTTAAGGAAACAAACCGATATGAGCTGCAATATAGTTGGGTGCCCCTAGAAAATGAACAGTATTCAAAGAGAAAGGAAAGTGATAAGAGCTTACAAAAAGCACAAATAATATGAGGTGTACGCTATTGTGTTAACAAAACACAGACAAATGTCAGGTTTACAGTAGGGTGTGGGCAAAAGACACAAAGTAAGGCAAGGTGTACAGTAGGGTGTACAAAAAACACACAAACTAATGTTAGGCATGGATTAGGGTGTACAAAAAACATAAACTTACGTCAGGCATTCATTGAGGTGTCCACAACAAACACAAACTAAGCTGAGGCATGTATTAGGGTGTTTACAAAACATAAACTTATGTCAGGCATTCATTGAGGTGTCCACAACAAACACAAACTAAGCTGAGGCATGTATTGGGGTGTTTACAAAACATAAACTTATGTCAGGCATTCATTGAGGTGTCCACAACAAACACAAACTAAGCTGAGGCATGTATTAGGGTGTTTACAAAACATAAACTTATGTCAGGCATTCATTGAGGTGTCCACAACAAATACAAACTAAGCTGAGGCATGTATTAGGGTGTTTACAAAACATAAACTTATGTCAGGCATTCATTGAGGTGTCCACAACAAACACAAACTACGCTGAGGCATGTATTATGGTGTTTACAAAACATAAACTTATGTCAGGCATTCATTGAGGTGTCCACAACAAACACAAACTAAGCTGAGGTATGTATTAGGGTGTACACAAAACATAAACTTATGTCAGGCATTCATTGAGGTGTCCACAACAAACACAAACTAAGCTGAGGTATGTATTGGGGTGTTTACAAAACATAAACTTATGTCAGGCATTCATTGAGGTGTCCACAACAAACACAAACTAAGCTGAGGCATGTATTAGGGTGTTTACAAAACATAAACTTATGTCAGGCATTCATTGAGGTGTCCACAACAAACACAAACTAAGCTGAGGCATGTATTAGGGTGTTTACAAAACATAAACTTATGTCAGGCATTCATTGAGGTGTCCACAACAAACACAAACTAAGCTGAGGCATGTATTAGGGTGTTCACAAAACATAAACTTATGTCAGGTATTCATTGAGATGCCCACAAGAAATACAAACTAAGCTGAGGTATGTATTAGGGTGTTTACAAAACATAAACTTATGTCAGACATTCATTGAGGTGTCCACAACAAATACAAACTAAGCTGAGGCATGTATTAGGGTGTTTACAAAACATAAACTTATGTCAGACATTCATTGAGGTGTCCACAACAAATACAAACTAAGCTGAGGCATGTATTAGGGTGTTTACAAAACATAAACTTATGTCAGGCATTCATTGAGATGCCCACAACAAATACAAACTAAGCTGAGGCATGTATTAGGGTGTTTACAAAACATAAACTTATGTTAGACATTCATTGAGGTGTCCACAACAAATACAAACTAAGCTGAGGCATGTATTAGGGTGTTTACAAAACATAAACTTATGCCAGGCATTCATTGAGGAGTCCACAAGAAACACAAACTAAGCTGAGGCATGTATTAGGGTGTTTACAAAACATAAACTTATGTCAGGCATTCATTGAGGTGTCCAAAACAAACACAAACTAAGCTGAGGTATGTATTAGGGTGTTTACAAAACAGATACAAACTAATGTGAGGCAGACAATAGTGTGGGCAAAAAGATACAAACTAAGCTGAGGCATATATTAGGGTGTTCACAAAACATAAACTTATGTCAGGCATTCATTGAGGTGTCCACAACAAATACAAACTAAGCTGAGGCATGTATTAGAGTGTTTACAAAACATAAACTTATGTCAGGCATTCATTGAGGTGTCCACAACAAATACAAACTAAGCTGAGGTATGTATTATGGTGTTCACAAAACATAAACTTATGTCAGGCATTCATTGAGGTGTCCACAACAAATACAAACTAAGCTGAGGCATGTATTAGGGTGTTTACAAAACATAAACTTATGTCAGGCATTCATTGAGGTGTCCACAACAAATACAAACTAAGCTGAGGTATGTATTAGGGTGTTCACAAAACATAAACTTATGTCAGGCATTCATTGAGGTGTCCACAACAAATACAAACTAAGCTGAGGCATGTATTAGGGTGTTTGCAAAAAAGATACAAACTAATGTGAGACATGCACTAGGTGGGCAAAACAGATACAAACTAATGTGAGGCAGACAATAGTGTGGGCAAAAAGATACAAATTCACGTGAGGCATGCAATGTGGTGGGCAAACAGACACAAAATAATGTGAGGCGTGCATTAGGTGGGCAAAAAGATACAAACCAACGTGAGAGATGCTATAGGGTGAGCAAACAAGATACAAACTAATGTGAGGTACACAGTACGATGTGCAGAGAAGACACAAACTACTGTGAGATATACAGTAGGGTGTGCAGAGTCTAATGTGAGGTATACAGTGGGGTGTGCACAGAAGACACAAACCAATGTTATGTATCCAGTATTGTGTACCCAGAAGACACAAACTAATGTGAGGTATACAGTAGGATGTGACCAGAAGACACAAACTAATGTGAGGTATACAGTAGGCTGTGCCCAGAGGACACAAACTAATGTGAGGTATACAGTAGGATGTGAGCAGAAGACACAAACTAATGTAAGGTATACAGTAGGCTGTGCCCAGAAGACACAATCTAATGTGAGGTATACAGTAGGATGTGACCAGAAGACACAAACTAATGTGAGGTATACAGTAGGATGTGACCAGAAGACATAAACTAATGTGAGGTATACAGTAGGATGTGAGCAGAAGACACAGATTAATGTGAGGTACACAGTAGGATGTGACCAGAAGACACAAACTAATGTGAGGTACACAGTAGGATGTGACCAGAAGACACAAACTAATGTGAGGTATACAGTAGGATGTGCCCAGAAGACACAAACTAATGTGAGGTATACAGTAGGATGTGACCAGAAGACAAACTAATGTGAGGTATACAGAAGGGTGGTACAGAAGACAGACCAATATGAGCTATACAATGCGGTGTGCCCAGAAGACACAAACTAATGTGAGGTATACAGTAGGATGTGACCAGAAGACACAAACTAATGTGAGGTATACAGTAGGATGTGACCAGAAGACACAAACCAATGTGAGGTATACAGAAGGGTGTGACCAGAAGACACAAACTAATGTGAGGTATACAGTAGGATGTGACCAGAAGACACAAACTAATGTGAGGTATACAGAAGGGTGTGTACAGATAACACAAACTAATGTGAGGTATACAGAAGGGTGGTACAGATAACACAAACTAATGTGAGGTATACAGAAGGGTGTGTACAGATAACACAGACTAATGTGAGGTATACAGTAAAATGTGACCAGAAGACACAAACTAATGTGAGGTATACAGAAGGGTGGTACAGAAGACAGACAAATATGAGGCATACAATCCTGTGTGCCCAGAGGACACAAACTAATGTGAGGTATACAGTAGGATGTGCCCAGAAGACACAAACTAATGTGAGGTATACAGAAGGGTGTGACCAGAAGACACAAACTAATGTGAGGTATACAGAAGGGTGTGACCAGAAGACACAAACCAATGTGAGGTATACAGAAGGGTGTGTACAGAAGACAGACCAATATGAGGTATACAATCCAGTGTGCCCAGAGGACACAAACTAATGTGAGGTATACAGTAGGATGTGACCAGAAGACACAAACTAATGTGAGGTATACAGAAGGGTGTGTACAGATAACAGACAAATGTGAGGTATACAGTAAAGTGTGTACAGAAGACACAAACCAATGTGATGTATGCAGTAGGGTATACCCAGAAGGCACAGAATAATGTGAGGTATACAGTAGGGTGTGCACAGAAGACACAAACCAATGTGATGTATGCAGTAGGATGTGCCCAGAAGACACAAACTAATGTGAGGTATACAGTAGAGTGTGCCCAGAAGACACAAACTAGTGTGAGGTAAATAGTAGGATGTGACTAGAAGACACCAGCTAATGTGGGGCATACAGTAGGATGTGCCCAGAAGACACAAACTAATGTGAGGCACACAGAAGGGTGTGTACAGAAGACACAAACTAATGTGAGGTATACAGAAGGGTGTGTACAGAAAACAGACAAATGTGAGGTATACAGTAAAGTGTGTACAGAAGACACAAACCAATGTGATGTATGCAGTAGGGTATACTCAGAAGGCATAGACTAATGTGAGGTATACAGTAGGGTGTGTACAGAAGACACAAACCAATGTGATGTATGCAGTAGGGTATACCCAGAAGGCATAGTGAGGTATACAGTAGGGTGTGTACAGAAGACACAAACCAATGTGATGTATGCAGTAGGGTATACCCAGAAGGCATAGTGAGGTATACAGTAAAGTGTGTACAGAAGACACAAACCAATGTGATGTATGCAGTAGGGTATACCCAGAAGGCACAGACTAATGTGAGGTATACAGTAGGGTGTGCCCAGAAGACACAAACTAATGTGAGGTATACAGTAGGATGTGACCAGAAGACACAAACCAATGTGAGGCATACAGTAGGGTGTAACGAGAAGACAGAAACTAATGTGAGGCATACAGTAGGATGTGCCCAGAAGACACAAACTAATGTGAGGTATACAGTAGGGTGTGCCCAGAAGACACAAACTAATGTGAGATGTACAATAGGGTGTGCACAGAAGACACACACTAGTGTAAGATGTACAATAGGGTGTGCACAGAGGACACAAACTAATGTGAGATAGAAAATAGTGTATGGTTCTTGTAAAGTGTACTGTGAGTTGAGAAGTCAAAAGGCATTCATTAGGCCATCCTAAGAAATTTAATGCTATATACAGCATGGTTTGGTAAAAAATAAATATAAATGTAGTGAATACAACATTATGGTTTTATCCAAGAAAAGGGAAAGTACATTGCAGAGTTGTGTATTAGCAGCTGTACAGTTAAAACAGGACAGATAGTAGTGTACCCCTGGGTGTCCCTGGATGTTTACAATATGTGTACAAATCAGCAGGTGTACAGTTAGAACAGGACAGATAGTAATTTTCCCCCTCAGTGTCCCCAGTGTGTGTACAAATCAGTAGGTGTACAGTTAGAACAGGACAGATAGTAATTTCCCCCCTCAGTGTCCCCAGTATGTGTACAAATCAGCAGGTGTACAGTTAGAACAGGACAGATAGTAATTTCCCCCCTCAGTGTCCCCAGTATGTGCACAAATCAGCAGGTGTACTGTTAGAACCGGACAGATATCACCCAGGCTCAGTGTCCCCAGTATGTGTACAAATCAGCAGGTGTACTGTTATGACAGAACAGATAACATATTGTACCCCTGAGCGTCTGAGTGATATTTACCCCTGTGGACAAACCAACAGGTGTACTGTTAGGACAGAACAGATAACATATTGTACCCCTGAGTATCTGAGTGATATTTACCCCTGTGGACAAACCAACAGGTGTACTGTTATGACAGAACAGATAACACATTATAGCCTATCCCTTAGTATCTAGACCTGTGATATTTACCTCACGTGTACAAATCAGCAGGTGTACTGTTATGACAGAACAGATAACATATTGTACCCCTGAGTGTCTGAGAGATATTTACCTCACGTGTACAAATCAGCAGGTGTACTGTTAGGACAGAACAGATAACATATTGTACCCCTGAGTGTCTGAGTGATATTTACCCCTGTGGACAAACCAACAGGTGTACTATTAGGACAGAACAGATAACATATTGTACCCCTGAGTGTCTGAGTGATATTTACCTCACGTGTACAAATCAGCAGGTGTACTGTTAGGACAGAACAGATAACATATTGTACCCCTGAGTGTCTGAGTGATATTTACCTCACGTGTACAAATCAGCAGGTGTACTGTTAGGACAGAACAGATAACATATTGTACCCCTGAGTGTGTGGGTGATATTTACCCCTGTGGACAAACCAACAGGTGTACTGTTAGGACAGAACAGATAACATATTATAGCCTATCCCTCAGTGTCTAGACCTGTGATATTTAACATATAACTGATAACAGAATATATGTCAACTCTCTTAATTACTAATGATACAAGTATCCAAATAAAAACTCACCATTATTTGCTAGACTCAAATGTAGTCAAACATATATTTCAAAGGGGAAAAAACTCTCATATGTGTTTCATTATTAATATTAAATGGTAGAGATTCCAGGTATGTATATAGAAATAATTGTTGATCTAGATGTATTTCCTCGCTTGATATAAGTTTATGTTTAATATCTAAATACATTAACTCTCTTTTAAAAGATCTATGGAAAAAAATTGAATCCAATACTTCTTTACTACTAGTAATTCTGATGGGTTAAATAGTCTTTGGGGTATTGTGGCAAAAGAAAGTCACTTGTTAAGTTATGCGTGGCGAGTTACCTCCCTTACTAGACAGACGGCTTCGGTAGCTTGTTACAGGCCTACTACAGCTTCAAAGTGAATTGTGTTCAAATGTGCCATAACTGACAACTAAAACCCTGTGCCGGACAGAGGAAGGTATTATTCTTGTTGTAAGTGATAAGTTTCAAACAAATTAGAGCGATAAAAGTCTGTATTTTAAACCAGTACTTGGTCTATGTCATACCCGTCATTTAGTGATGGATCCAGTTCTTGTCGAAGCACAACTCTTTTAAACTGGCTGAAAATGACAGAGATCCGTGTATAAATTACATTCATACCAGCGATATGTGTCATTTTAGTCCAAGAGATTGTGTTGAGAAGGTAAAACTACGGTATGTGTACAGGTATTTACATCTCAGTCTTACAGCGTGTGTTTATGATTTTCTGTTGTTCATGCTGCTTCTGTTGTGTTTTTGCAGAGCCGACGCTGAGATTCACAGAGACAGACGACAGGAAGCTGAGAATCACTGACAGCGGCTGTGTGGTAGAGGGTAAGGGCTTGTTCGGGTGGAGGAGAGCTGTGACAGACGGGCGTTACCAGACGGGCAGGTACTACTGGGAGATACACATCACCTGTTCACATGGCTGTTACTATGACTGTCGTGTAGGAGTGACACAGGAGAGCTGTGGTGTGAGTGAGGAGACAGACCCTGGCCGTAACTTCTGGTACATTGTGATGGCGTACAGTGGTGATGAGGTCAAGTGTTATAGTCACAGTGGTGGTGAGATCAAACCTGACTATCGACAGGACAGACGTTACACACGACCTCATCACCTGGGTGTGTACCTGGACTGTGATGAGCACACACTGACAGTCCTGGACTGTGACAACAACCAGGTAATGTACACTAACAGTGGTGTTATCGTCACAGAGCCTCTCGTGCCATGGGTTGAGTTTGGTTTCTGGTCTGGATCTGTGTCTGCTCGTCTGGTAACGGGTGACTCTGCAACTCTGCCTCCAGTTCTCTGTGATATGATAAGCACTTCCTGACCATCGGGTAATTATTCAGTACATCTTTTCCATAGTATTACATTTTGTTGAAATAGACTCTTTTTTAAAAAAAATAAATGACCAGTTTGTAGATGTTTTAGTTAATGTCAGTAGTGTGGCTAATTCAGTATGTATAGCTTCTTCTGCAAAGTGGTCGTTGATCTGTCACAAGTTTACAGCTTGATGTAGTTATACACAGTCTGTCTGACTTGTCCTGAACATCAATGCCAGTTTTCTTCCAGACAAAATGCATGTAGATAATGACTGGGTAGTTTTATTTTTAGTAATGGTGACTTGTAAATCAGCATAATCAGGAATGTCACTGACCAAAACAGGTCACAGTTTGTACATGACAATACATAATATACTCAACATGGCACATGTAGTAATTCTTGTTGTGTTCTGTAACTTTAGTTCCTAAGGAAAAAAAACTAAATTAGAAAAATATACCTTACCCTTTTAGGTTAGACGAGAGCATTGATTTTCCTTAAAAATTATGTAATAAATCATCAACCTCAAAAATATATATACCCTAACTTTCGCGTGGCACTATGGCACTATGCCATACCTCTACATGCATCTTACACCTTTGGCTACAACATTCTCAGCTACCTTTTTTTTCAGCTGTAGTGGCAGAAAGTGAAGTCATAACATTTTCTTACCTTGGTAACCTCTAGAGAGGTGGGTAATACCAATGGGGCAAAAGTTTTCAGTTCTATTCAAAACAAATAAAATTCTGATGTATTTTATTTAGACTTGTTAGATGCACAGTAGCATAGCAGAAATTTATAGTGTATGAACAACTTTAGTGCCTCTGTGTCAGTTTTTGCCTATCAGTCAGACTTCAGTTTGGAGGCAAATCTTGGACCCAATTTCCTGAATTGAGCATGTGTAACAAAGAGGACAAAGTTTTACAATTTTTTGTTAGTAATGTTTTCATATGAATTTGGCATTAAAAGCAAAATCTTACATGGCTAATGGCAAGAATGAAATTTCAGGGCTAGTGATCCACCTGAGTTGTTACTCTACACGTTAGTGTCCGGGATAAGATGTTTTGTGGAGAACAGGGTTTAAATTTCTTTTCTGTCAAAAAAGAAAATCTGCAGAAATGAAGATTTACTTTGTATTTCCTTAAAATGCAACACCTGTTGTCTTTAGTTGCTATTTAATTTTACCAGTTCTCCCCATCTGCACAGAAGTTATGTAAGAATTGCTTGGCCTATCTCCACTTGTACCTGTAGGAAGGAATTAAAAAAAAAAAATTAAACAAAATTTGTATTATTATTGTTACACAGACAGTACATTTAATCAAATTTCATCAAAGATAAGAAGCAGATCAACTTTTAGACCTATTTTGAAACACAACATTAGCATATTTAATGTTGTAAAATCACTTTGCACATAACAAAATTGCCATACATAATTGTGCCTTGCTATACTAAGTGTCATACATGTTTGTAGGTGTTTCAGAATATGTAATAAAAATAACTTGCTACATCTATAGCCATCCTGAAACAGTTCTGGTCAGATGAATGCCATTTTACACTCACCTGTGTAAATGAAATTTGGAAATACAAGCCTTATAAGTGTGCGGGGGAAATTTTGCATAAATAGCAGGATGAGGGGTAGACAGGGTTGGGGTTGTAATGGTTGGGGATAATCCATGGTAAAAAGTAGTCCAGTTAAGTTAAGACACTCACAACTTGACCTGAAATTTGTCAGATTCAACTTCAAAAATATATATCCTCTTCTAAACTTCTATGTGGTGCCATGCCATATCTGTACATGCAATGTGCACTTTTCTTTACAACGTATCAAAAATCAACCTAGCATTACTGCCATTCGTTTGAACTGTGGTTGCTGGAAGTGAAGTCATAACATCTTGTCACCTCGGTAACCTTCATGGGGTGGGTAATAATATTGGGCAGAAGGTTTTTAGTTCTATCCAAAACAAATAAAATTCCGACATAATTTAACTGAATGCAAAATAGCAGGGCAGAAATTTATAGTGTGTCTTTGTGGTAGCTTTATCCAGTTTTTTTGAGTGCTCGTTCACACTTCAGTTTGGAAGAAGTCTTGGACCCAATTGCCCGAATCGGGCATGTGTAACCAATAAGGTGTACTGGAGGTATACTTGAGGTACATCTGAGATGTAGCATATATCTGATGGTGTGTCTGAGGTATACATGTACTTGGGGATGTAGGTCTACTTGTATATGAGGTGAATCTGAGGTACTGAGGTTGGTAAAAAGATGATGCCTGAGGTATAGGTGGAGGTATAGCTCAGGTATATGCTATTGGCAAGGTGGATGTACCTGAGTGTAACATTTAGCACTCTGTTTTCACTTTTATTTGGACAGAAAACAATCTCAAAACACTAAGCTAATGGCTGTATAAATTATAGACAAATTTAAGTTGTAAGCTTGTAAGTGCATGCAGTTCTTTGTTCACAGTATCTGTAATTTGCAGCTGATTTACAACAACAACAGTGATTTACATTTACATGAGGCTTTCCAGGTGCTTGAGCAAAATTTAGTGCTTCTCTTTAAATGTTTGTATGTGCTCATACTTTAAAAAATTCAGTCCCAGGAAGTATCAGTCAGTGCACAGTTGAGTTCTTTTCCCACAGCCTGGAATATGCACACTGTCAAGGGCAGGCATCTTTGAATAATCAGGGACAAATATACATGTATCCCTGCTATGCGGTTGGTGGATATTTGACACTGAATGGCAAGTGTGTATTGGGGGAGACAAAGGCTTATATTTAGTTTGTAAACATTTTTGGGGGGACAGAAATACATTTGTAATTTTGTAGTCATCATTTTGTTTGAGGGAAATGCCTGAATCTGAACTCTTTTTTGAAAACATTAAAAAGGTGGCTGAGGTTTAAACCAGGTACATGATCACTGCATTATATTCAAAAACTTTCTAAGTTTCTGAGGTGAACCTTAGGTACATCGTCGAACATGTCCAAGTGTTGATATTTTTCAGTTCCCAAGGAGTATTTGAGGTATATTATCTCCTATTCAAATACTGTTCTGTGTTCTTTTGGTATATCTGAGGTATAGACATATGACTGGTGTTAACTTGAAGTACAGTATACCTCAGATAATGTAGATGGGGTGTACATACATGTATCTTTACCTCACACTGAGGTATACATGAAACGCACACCCCATATACACCTCATTTATACCTTACACTGAGGTTTTCACCTAAACACCAATCAAATAACTCAAATCTTGATATCATTGTTTGTTGTATGTTTGGCTGGGTTTTTTTTTTAGGTTTTTTTTTGTACTGAAACTTTGCCTTAGTAACACATTGTCACTACATGTACCTGGCCATCGTTTGAATAAATACATGAATTGTGTTATGCATTAGAGTATAAACATGTCACATGTTTACAATATTAAACATTTTGACAAATTTATCAGATGTCTACACTCAATATAGACATGTGTTTACTGGAGTATGTCTTTTTCTTAATATATCCACTCCATTACTATGTAAATATGTGATGTGTTTACCCTAATAAACACATCTCTTAGTTACCAGACATTTCTTTTATGAATAAAAACTAACACGTTTCAAAAGTGTAACAGGAATGTGTTTAAAAACTGAACTCGTTTTTTAGTATGTAAGCAAAGTGAGAAAGGATGCTAAGGATTTGTATTGTAAATTAGAAATATTTCCTTTAAACCAGATTTCCATGTAAGTGCTGTGATGTTAGATAATATGCATTACTGCACACTGTATTCACTGCTCAGGTAGATCCCTATCCTGTAAGTATTACACGGTGTCTTGTGATTTTAGATGATGACATTTTGATAATTTCGGCCAGTACAAATCATATCTTTTAGCTGTATTATATGCTTTTCTTAATACATGTATATATGTGAAAAATTCTTGGAAACACCAATCAGATTAATAAATAAATAAAGTTAAGGATTTTGTTCAGAATATAGATTGTGTTAGGCGTGGATGTGCTTATTCCAGTGAACTGATAAGTGTATAGTTGTTAAACCGTTTTTCTTAAGTTTTTCTTTTTCAAATTTTGTAATTAATCCTGTCCAGGATTTTTATTTCAAAAACCTGATCAATTGTTTTTGCACTGAGCGCTAGTTCTCTTTTATTGCATACATGTTTGAGTAACTACAACATGAGCTGTCTCCTTCCTATGTTTACTTAACTTCATCCAGATCTGTAGACCTAAACGCGTGCTTAAAGTAAATTGACATGTATAACATACACCCTGACATTATCTGTATGTAAGATACTCACGGCCAGCTTGTAATGGCACATATCACTATGTGTGCTCTACAGAATATGTAGATAGTTCCAGTTTAAGTTTAACCTCAAAGACGACCATTCGTCTCCAAGTTGATGTGCAGCTCATGTATCCAGCCGCATAATATGTTGCCTTGTGTAACTTTGCCAGGCTGTTTTTGCTCCAAAATCCCCCTACATGTATGTTAAAACACACAACAATGTGTCCATCTAAAATGAGCTGGAAAATCATCTTTGATTTCTGAACTTAGCAAATGTAAAAGTCTGGCTTTGAGTAATTCTAGACCAGTGACGTGTAATAAATTGCAATTAACATCACTGCATTTTTTTACCTAATTTTGCATAAGCCATGATGCTAGGAGATGTTTAAATTGCTGCTGTTTATGCATTTACATGAAGAGTTAGAATAAAACCCTGACTGAGGTAAATTGACAAGAGGCCGTATTTCGCCGGCTGCGTGTGACCATTTGCCAGCAATCACACTGTTGTGACTGCTCTGGTTTTACTCTCTATGCTGCCCGTCTTTAATTATATTGTACCTGATTTACTTTAAGGAGCGGCGTCATCACTAGTACTGTAGTTATGACAACCTGTGGTCAAGATCATACGGTCATCTATTATAGAGCATTGCACCGTTACATCTGCTTGCTGTTATTTTTATGTCAGTTGTATTTGTATTCATCTACATGTATGATTCAGTGACATTTTGCCATTGTCCTTTGTGTTCCAACTTTTGAGAAGAATGCTAAATAAAAATGAGTGATTATGTATTGTGTAATTCTCGTTTGAATGGTTGAGTTAGTGTCAGTAAAATGTAGTAATATACATTTAAAATAATGAACCGTATTGTTAATTTTTTACGTATTCCAATTTTATAGTCAACATATTCAAGGTGGCTGATGGGTGGGTATCTTATTATTACCTGATGTGTATCTTCTCAGGAGAGCTGCTTTTCATCTATTTCTAATACCGGGTCCACACATTACCTGATGTGTAACTTCTCTGGAGAGCTGATTTTCCTCTCTCTGCAATACCGGGTCCACACATTACTTGATGTGTAACTTCTCTGGAGAGCTTATTTTCCTCTCTCTCTAATACCGGGTCAACTCATTATACCTGATATGTATCTTCTCAAGAGAGCTGGTTTCCCTCTCTCTTTAATACCGGGCCCACACATTACCTGATGTGTAACTTCTCTGGAGAGCTGATTTTCCTCTCTCTCTAATACCGGGCCCACACACTACCTGATGTGTAACTTCTCTGGAGAGCTGATTTTCCTCTCTCTCTAATACCGGGTCAATTCATTATACCTGATATGTATCTTCTCAAGAGAGCTGGTTTCCCTCTCTCTCTAATACCGGGCCCACACACTACCTGATGTGTAATATCTCTGGAGAGCTGATTTTCCTCTCTCTGTAATACCGGGTCCACACATTACTTGATGTGTAACTTCTCTGGAGAGCTGGTTTCCCTCTCTCTTTAATACCGGGCCCACACACTACCTATTTTCTCAAATATCGTGGATTTTGTCTCTGTCAGATAACTTGTCCGCGTATATTACCCGATGTATATATTCTCGGCACGGTTGCTTTTCGTCTCTCTCTAATACCGGGTCTACACATTACTTGATGTGTAACTTCTCAGGAGGGCTAGTTTTCCCACTCTCTCTAACAACGGGTCCACGCATGGTTTTCCTCTCTCTCTAATACCGGGTTCACGCATTACCTCATGTATAACTTCTCAGGAGAGATGGTTTTCCTCTCTTTCTCTCTAATACCAGGTCCACACATTACCCGATGGGTAAATTCTCAGGAGAGCCGGTTTTCCCCTCTCTCTACTACCAAGTCTACACATTATATCTGATATGTATCTCAAGAGAGCAGGTTTTCCTCTCTCTGTAATACCGGGCCCACAGACTACTTGATGTGTAACTTCCCAGGAGAGCTGGTTTTCCCCTCTTTAATGCCGGCTGCACACATTACCTGATGTGTATCTTCTCATGAGATGTGTAACTTTTCAGGAGAGCTGGTTTCTCTCTCTCTCTCATAACGGGTCCACACATTACCTCCTCCCTTTCTACATATAATACCGGGCCCCACGTGTATCTTTCAACGTGTGCCGGGTTTCCTCTCTGATTCACACATTACATGGTACATGTATCCGTCATCTCTGCTGTGGTGCGTTCCCTCTCTGACACCTGTTCCATATATTAGTCTATATCTCCTCAGGTGTAGACAGTTTCATTTCTTTCTGATTCCGGGCCCACATGTTACATGAGTTGTATCTTCTCGGATGTACTTCGTTTCTGCTCGGTCTAATTATTGGTCCTCCTGTCTGCTTTCTTGTGTTTACGTGGTTTAAATTTTAATTTAGGTTGTGAAAGAAGCCAGAGAGGAGACTCTGGAAAAGAGATATGATCACATATTGTTGGCCTCCACAACATGGTCGTGGATATGGCATGTAGATAGTAGTGAGTTTCTCTCGGGCCCTGCCCTGTTTTCTCCTGCCATAGTGCAGGCCGCCGTCGTATAAGTGAAACATTCTTGAGTGTGTTGTAAAACACCAACCAAATATATACATCAATGTGGTGACCATGTTCCAGACCTGTTAATGTCTGGTCTGAAACAACGTTCTGTCAGTAAGAGCGTCTCTTGGTCTTAAGCGGTTAAAGAAGGCTCCTTATTAACTCTCCACCGGTGAGGTCTATAAAGCACCTATAGACTGAGCTTCAAACTCTTGTGATGGGCGGGATCCAACATTTTAACTTATGATTTCCTTTTGGAGTCGTGACTGATAGACCCATAGTGCATGTACTGCCTCACCTATGTGCGTGGAAGCGATGAGTTTAGTTAATCCACCTCTCGTGCCTTGTGAATGATGATATGATTTACTGCTGGAATGAAGCTGTGAAGTCACATGATGAGCGCGAACTGTTGACGTAACGGCTACAAAATTAGCAAGAAGAAAGCTCGATAAGTATTTATGTTACACAGTTAGAAGTCATGCATCAAGATATTAAGAATTAAAGCATGACATGTCAAATAAATATATCGCCCCTGGCGGTGGATGTATGTATATAAAATCACATTAAAATAGCTCGTAAAAATCATGACATTCAAAGTTTGATCAATTCTAACAGCACTGAGAATTAACAAAATTATCGTTGACATAAGATTATTGTTCACGGACACCTTTATGTTCTCCAGTCTTAAAACATACATGTAGCCACCTTCTAACAATAGTGAGATTATTGTTCACGGACACCTTTATGTTCTCCAATCTTAAAACATACATGTAGCCGCCTTCTAACAATAGTGAGATTATTGTTCACGGACACCTTTATGTTCTCCAGTCTTAAAACATACATGTAGCCGCCTTCTAACAATAGTGAGATTATTGTTCACGGACACCTTTATGTTCTCCAGTCTTAAAGCATACATGTAGCCACCTTCTAACAATAGTGAGATTATTGTTCACGGACACCTTTATGTTCTCCAGTCTTAAAACATACATGTAGCCGCCTTCTAACAATAGTGAGATTATTGTTCACGGACACCTTTATGTTCTCCAGTCTTAAAACATACATGTAGCCGCCTTCTAACAATAGTGAGATTATTGTTCACGGACACCTTTATGTTCTCCAGTCTTAAAACATACATGTAGCCGCCTTCTAACAATAGTGAGATTATTGTTCACGGACACCTTTATGTTCTCCAGTCTTACAACATACATGTAGCCACCTTCTAACAATAGCTGGACAGTAGTGTATTACCCCGTGCCGGCAGAGGTATTATTTAAGGAAGGTGGAAGACGAAACGCGTGTTCATGGAACTCATCTCACTGGCATCTGACTTAGCACAATATCATAATATACCATCATATTCATGGTCATAGATTACAATTACACACACCTTAACACGTTATTTAAGTAGACGGGTGCATAATACGGAGGAAACTTTTGATTTCAACAACATGTACGGCACTCATCAGTAAATGTCTCTCATACAAATTTTACACAGTTTCGTGATATGAACACAACAAAAGATTCATTTCGGTTTAAAGTCAACTCACCCTGGAGGGGAATCTGAAGAGATTCGAGCCTGTGACACGAGGCCTATGTCGTCCGTGTTCAAGGCTAAACGTCCGATTTCGCGGCAAGTTGCCTGCAGTGATAATGTTCACGACAAGAACACGTCAAGAAATATACGGTGGCGTCCAGTTTAGACCTCGCCACAGATGGAAATAATGTTAGTAAAACAAATCAGATCTCTAAATATCGAAAGTCTTTAATATTGTCATTGTGTGTTCAATATGATGACCATGTTCCAGACCGTTTAATATCTGGTCTGAAACAACATTATGTCAGTAAGAGCGTCTCTTGGTCTTAAGTAATCGATAAGCTTTTAGCTTGAATAATACGGAGCTCTTTTAAACTATCCTTTGTAAGACAATGATTAAAACTGTGTACAGCATTTTACCGTCCTTTATGGCTTCACGGCAGTCATTGTCATTCATCAGTCTGGATCTTCAGATTTGTCAACATCTAATGAGTAGTTCTTTCCCCTGCTGTTGAAATAATTTGATTCAATGTTAACAAAGAACATCAAACCATCTCCAGATCTGAGATTTGTAACCTGCCTTTTGCGTTCAGCACAACCTTCAGTACTGTTGTCTAAAGCAAAGACTTTTTCAAACGCGGGTTTTTCTTTATTTTTTGTCATGAGAAGAAACCAGGCTAAAGCTCCAACAGAGCTTCATTTATCTTGCTCTTAGCATCAAGTTAAGATGTAGGTTGAGAGTGAGGCACCATTAGGTGTAGGTACATCAGAAAAAGTAGAAGAATGACAATTGGAAGACGACATCACAAACAAATACAAAAATTCATAGCGCCCTCCCCCCCCCCCCCCCTTCTCCACAGAAAGCCAACTATACGGTGAATTCCTTCTGCGAACAGAAAGAGAAACGATCGAGAATTCCACGAGAAGATGGTTTTATCGCTTATACTCGGACAGGCCAAGTCTAAACAATAAGAAATAACCTACTCGACAGACTGTACAGACTGTGAACACTCTCGTCTGTAAAGATGTCAGGGCCAAAGAACCGTGTTGGGCGTTAGGGTCTCGTAGGGCCAACCACCCATCATCTTCCACGGAAGACCGTTTCCGCCGCCAATTACCTGTAGTGATAATGTTCTCGACAAAGAACATATCAAGAAATAGACGGTGGCGTCCAGTTTAGATCTCAGCAAAGATCGATATAATGCTAGTAAACGCCATGTCTGAAACAATAATCTGTAAGTGAGAGCGTCTCTTTGTCTTACGTAAGCGGCAAGTTATTAGCTCTAATAAGACGAGCCTGTTTTAAATTAACATTATCAGGACATTGATTCAGACTGTGCACAACATTCACGAGAAACAATTTGATATGGGCATGGTCATTATGATGGAGATGACGCAGAAAGGCGAAATCTCCTGTGTCAGACGGAATGATGACGGAGAAAGGCGAAATCTCCTGTGTCAGACGGAATGATGACGCAGAAAGGCGAAATCTCCTGTGTCAGACGGAATGATGACGGAGAAAGGCGAAATCTCCTGTGTCAGACGGAATGAAGCCTGCCACCAAGCTTTCGTAAGATTATAGAGAATGGCGCAGAACAATCCCCTCTATGTCCGCAAGGCTCTAATCAATCTATTTTTCACCCATGTTTAAGAAATCTGGAAGCTGTCATGGTTTCAGCACGAAAACATATAGCAGCCTGATCTAAACATTACGGTAATGAGTAAACTGTTGGTCATCAACCACAAGTTGATCGCCGTGAAAACCAGATTAGAACAGAGATTGAGAGGTTTTCAGCTAATCAACCAAGAAGTCGTTATCCATGCATTTGTATTATGATTTGCTGCCTTATAGCTACCAGCTTCCAAATGTCATTTAAATAGGTTAACGATTAGGTAAATGCTAATGTGCCTGAGACTTCCTTGGTGGTAGAAATCAAAGAGACAATCACTGCGGGCCAATATGTCCCATGGGCCACAAAGAAGCAATAATAAATCTCATCAACTATCAGAATTGTGCAATAACACACAACATTCACACATATAAAGATATTTGGGGAATGTGCAGGCTGGCGATTTTAACTATCAAGTTAATACCCAGGTTTGGAAGGTAACTCACTCTGAGAAATTGGCACTACCTTTAATGGATTGATAAAGAGTGTATGTCATTTATAGAAGATATGTAAGTTGGAAAATGTTATAAAGTAACTAAATGTATTTGATTTAATATTTATATCTGAAGCAACTGTTTGTTGAAAAAAGGGACACTGTGTAATCAAACACCGCATTACTTTATCATCATTTGAAGGGTGCTTTTATGACAGAAGATAAAAAGACAATTATATGGATGAACAAAAGCAAGTTAATCCCAGTCAAAAAGTAAACCTAAATATCAAAAAGGTTTGAAAACGAATATATTTTTCTGGTGGACACGTTTGTCAGTGATTGATACTTCATATTTAGAGACTTTTTGTGATCAGCTCATAACGCTTGAGTACAAAATTATATTGACTGGCGGAAGACTTAAACACAAATGACTATGTGACTTTTTTGTTTGTTACAATATTAATAAGCAGTAAAACAACAAACAATAGTATCCATCTTGCATTGTCTTTCTGTTTCTTGTACATGTATGTCTGATGTGTTTTGTGTTCACTATGGGTTTGTTGTAGAAATATTTTATACATTTTGAAATCTGCGGGTGGTCGTGGGTTTCCCCCGGCTCTGCCCGGTTTCCTCCCACCATAATGCTGGCCACCGTCGTATAAGTGAAATATTCGTGAGAACGGCGTAAAACACAAATAAAATAAACAAATATACATTTTGAGCTCTTTGTGGGGTCTCTTGTACGTCTGATTCATTTCGCGTTTCGCCCCTTCCCCCCTCCCTCCCCAACCAGGCTTAGGCCTGTGGTTTAGACTGGCTGTTTAGTCAGATGCATATATTTTGTTTTTTTTCTTCAGCCTGACAATTTTTGTGTATATATGTGTTTGCATATGTCTCGGTGTATGCTTGCATGCATGTACGCTTAGATACATTTGCTATTTTGTAAAGTTGTTGACAGTTATCAAGGCTTGGCTTGAACATTTTGCACCATGTTTCCAACTCTGAATATTGTGTGTGTTTAAGAGACGTATTTAAAGAACTTTATCGATTTCACTTATCCTGAGTACAAAATATATAGACAAGATAGAGATACATGGGAGAAGGGTGGGTTGGCTATTTTCCTGAGAAATGGGTTATCATATTCTGAAATAAACCTGCCCCATTTTACCTGTATAGAATGTCAGGCTGTTAATGTTTCTACCTGAAGTGGTAAATCTTTTACTGTGGTTCACTTATATATAACCCTTGTGAGAAGCTAACGCCAAATGATTTTAAGTTGCTTTTATCCTTTTGCAAAAGGTCTTAAATTATTTGTGGAGATTTCAGTGCTCATAGTCCTTAGTGGGGTGGGGAAAAACAGACACTAATGGAAGAACGGTTGTACCTTTCATCCAAGAAAATGATTTAGTTATTTTAAATGATGGTACGGGAACACATATAGACCCTTGTACAGACAATACATCAGCATTAGACCTTACAATATGTACATCTGATATTAGTCTTAATAATAGTTGGTCTTTGGATGGGACCTCTCCTTTTGGGAGTGATCATTGCCCAATTTATGATATGTACAATTTTTCTCCACATGTTAATAGCCTGAGTCAACCCCCAAGATGGAAAGTCCATAGAGCCGATTGGAATCTATATAGACATCGATGTATAAAGTCCTTTTCAGGTGATGCGTTTCATGAAGATATTGATATATTCAGTAAAATATACTTAAAGCTATGTCCACTGCGGCGAATAATTCAATTCCAAAATCATCCGAAGTAGTTCATTCCAAAATGCCGATACGGTGGTGGACGGAGGAGTGTTCAGCAGCTATCAAAGAGAACCGCGTGTGACGTACTAGATTAATGGATGACACTCTATAACATAAGAAGGCTAAAGCTATAGCACAGCGCATGGTCAAGCAAAAGCAGAAAGAATGCTGGCGAAATTTTTTTCTAGTCTTAATGTCAAGGCTACCATGAAATCTGTGTGGAATAAAGTTAATTTCATTAAAGTTAAAAGAACTAAAGGTAATATCCCCACAGTAATACCTGATGGGGTAGAAAATGTATCCAAGGAGGACAAAGCTAATATACTGGTTGATACGTTCCCTTTTGTATCCAGTACGGACAACTATAATCCAGATTTTGTCCCACATAAAAATGATGATGAAGAAATGAACCCTTTCAGTAATATAGCGTTTGATGACATGCCTATTAATGAGGACTTCAGCATTACAGAACTGAAACAGGCTTTATCCTCGCCTGCGGATTCTTCTCTTGGAGAAGACGGCGTTATGAATTCAGTGATTAGAAACTTACCTGGCCGCTGTCTTAACACTTTACGTTCATTGTATAATACTATATACTCAAGTATAATGTTACACATGGAAGAGAGCTGTAGTCATTTCCGGTCCCTAACCTAGAAAAGATCATTCTCTGCCATCTTCATATTGGCCCATAGCTCTGTCATGCATCTGTAGAACTATGGAAAGAATGATTAATCCCTTCTAATATATTTCTTAACTAAAAATAATGCTATGGCCTTTGTACAGAGTGGATTCCGGTTTGACAGGTGTACAGCTGATCATGTGATAACACTCGGCACCGATATTTGTCTGTTTTTCAGTTGAAAAATATTTATTTGCTGTATTTTTAAACAATGAAAAGGCATACGATATGGTTTGGAGGACGGGGATGTTGAGGAAACTGAACAATATTGTTATAAGTGGGAAATATTAGGATGTATTAAGGACTTTTTATCTGATCATTTAATTCAAGTTCGTGTCCGTCGGTCTTTCTCTCATCTTCGCCCTGTAGAGAATGGGGTGCCGCTGGGGAGTGTTTTGCCACCCATTCTTCTAATACAGCTATTAATGATCTCCCGGAAGCTATCCCTCCTGACCTTAAATGTTCACTGTTTGCTGATGATGAAGCTTTATGGATTCGTTCTCGAAATATCTCGCAGATAGACAATGTCTTCTTTTGTTATATCGTTCCTTAATTCGCTCTCGGCTTGACTACTGCTGTGAAGCGTATGATTCTGCTTGTAAGACACTTAAGGGTGGGTTGGATTCGATTCAGTGCGCTGCGCTTTGGGTTTGTACCGGGGTATACGATCGACGCCATTACACGTTATGCAGGTTTTCTGTAAGGAGTGGCCCTTGTGCATCCGTCGGCGTCAGCGCACTCTTAGAGTATCTCTCATCCTTAAGTCGTCTGTTAATAATTTTGCCTCTTCTGTTCTTCAACCTTCATTTTATGATTGTTTATATGATTTACTAGGATTTTCATGCAGTACCTTTCAGTTTAAGATCCAAACAAATTACTTTTACCTCTATTTACCCCTGTATTTCCCTTTTTTTAAATTATGTTGGATTATCATGTTATATGGGAAACATTTCAGCTGTGAATTTTACCCGCTAGCATATATATATATATATATATATATATATATATATATACTTTAACGTATACCTGTACATATACTTTATATACGCTGACGAAGATTTATTCCCCAACAGCCTGTGAATGTGTAAATTCTCAAGGCGGACTGGTTGACAGTAGCGTCCACGAGCTGTCCATGTATGTTTCACTCCTCGGAAATATACACAAAGTCACTTTCAGGGTAAACTGGGATGAATTGTGAGTGATCGCACAAAAAGACAATGACAAATACAAGCTCCGCCGAATCTTTCACAGTGGATGACAGTCAATATCACTGCTCTCAAGTGGACTTGAGTAAATGACCGCGAGCTTCACAACTCCGTCGGTCATATTTATACACTAACGTAAAGAATTTCTGGATGGTTTGATCGTAGATATGTTTAAAACACCGATACATATTTCCAGAATGTATACGCTTTGTACAATGACACTAAACTCGTGAACACCGAAGCCTCGGGAACGCTTGACTAAATTACAGTGCAGGCTATAACGTACACAGTGGGAAATACACACGTCAGACACTGAGTCAAGAGCAAATCAAAAAATATAATGGAATATTTAAAAAACCGGGTTCGTAACAGTATCACGGACATGGCACTTTTTCTCTCAATATAATATACAAAGACATAAAAGACATAAAATGCTTGTATTCTCCTGGATCCACGGCAAGCTCTGGGTGGCTCTCAGGATGTTGTTGTTGTTGCTGAGTGTATCGTCGAGTGGGTCTGGCTCACATGTTGATTACTTGTCATTCTAAGTTTTTTTTACTTTTCTTTTTTTTATTTAAAGTAAAAGAAAGCTAAAATATGAAGTAAGGTTCATCATACAGACCACTGAAACTGTGTAAAAATGCTTTCATTTTTTTTTAAATTTGTTTAGGGTGTTGAAAGGCATTCAAATATTTCAATTTTACGGTGGCCATTCTGACGGTATTTAGGACCTCTCACGTCACAACACATCCCCCCCCCCCCCCCCCGAGGCTCATCAACAGGAAGGAATTTTGGGGAATATCATTTCAGTAATCTTTTACTCATTGGTTAAAGGAGTTATTACAACATCCAGTGTCGTGATTAAAGTTGGAAAAACTCCATGTGACGTAACAGTTCCTAAACTTTGATAGTATGGTCCGTAAAGCCCACCTTAGAATTCAAAGGTTTAAACGGCTTTAACTCTCTTCACAAAGATCTAAAAAAAAAGCAAATGAAAGCATATTTATGCACGGTTGTCTGTATGATGAACCTTACTTCATATTTTAGCTTTCTTTTACTGTAACACTACTCCATCGTTGACCCCTGAAATACATGTGTTTGTTCTCATTCATTTTATTGGGCAAACTGCCTGATGTCACTGTCCAAGCACTCCAGAAACTTGTCAGCCTGAAGAACATGGCTTGTGGTTTCCCTTCTGATGGGCTTTAAAAAGGTCAAAAAGAATATGTTGCTTACTGTATGAACACTGTTGAAGACTTTTGCACCGGTTTTCAAATTCCCTTAAAGAGAATCGTCAGTTTAGTTTATCAAATTACTCAACTGTTCTAACTGTCTATGACTATTTTGGGCGTATTTATCTTGGGCACACCGTTAGTAGTCATAGGCAAGCTGTAATCTAAAGGACTCCAATATGGCTGACTGCCTATGCAGCCCTTCTATATGACGGATGTCACGCTTACGAATGTAGGGAACTCAATAGAGTACTGGACAGCCACCGCATTTGATAAGGTATCTTATACACCTCCTGACGCGAGGCCGCATCTAGACCATAAATCTCTTTGTTCAAAGTTTGGAGATATTCGCATTTGCCCCAAGGAAAAATAAAATGTTAATTCCAAAGTACTGAGCCCAATTACAATGTTCAGAATTACGCAAGACAATGTGTTCTGATCCTATTTAATAAACATTTGCATGAAAAAGTATTAAAATTTAATTTAATTTAATTTAAAATCGTTTATATGGCTACCACATCGAAGAATGGAATATTCTGAAATATCGGTGGAATGGAACAAAATATCAGTGAAAAAGACACAGTTTAATCATGTTCTTTGCCTAAACTGACACTCAAACCTCAACTCACTGGACTGTTTTCGGGGTTGGGGCATGGTAAAATACTTTATCAACAGGTTGAATGAAGTTTGTTCGCGACATTTCTTCCAGCGTTCAGCTATTTTTTCTTGTCAAATTCCTCACCAGAAAGCTTTGCGCCCTTTCATTTGTAACTATAAAAATTAAGGTCAGCTATTTCCGCTGTTTCATGTATCAGTTAAATTGCACTTTAGCACGTAGATGGCAAATCTCTATTTATGTATGCTCCATATCATAAACAGTATAAACAGTATAAGCTTTTTTTACCGGGGATGGTTACATTAGAAAATCTTCTCAGCACGTAATTATTTTACAGTTTCAAATATTAACGATTTCTCATGTGTCCCACTCGGAGTTCTTCTCGCCTTCAAGTTTGCCCGCAGTGCCAAGAAACCCACGGCACTGGCGCGTGCGCAGATTGTAGCTAAAGACCTCACACGGCTTAATGCACAAACGGGCACATATTGTCGTTACAGGTGTTCTCATCTCAAAAAGCTGTTGCTCAGTCATCAGGAAACCACGCACGAAAAGCCTGCAAACTGAACAAAAACAAATCTGTCTAGTTTTTTTTTATTTCATTGGTGATTAGCGCAGAACATAACGAATCGCCACTTACATGGCGCTGATCAGGTTAACGTGATTGATTGATATTTATTGCCGTACCGAAAAAATCACCCACCTTTGGCAGGTAGCTGACAAACTTGCAGACATAGACGCAGCTGAATCAGAGAGAGCAGGATTTGAACATGCGACCTCAAAGTGGTCAGAGAACCAGTGCTTTAACCATCTGAGCCATCCAGGTTAACTGGATTGCCTACAGGAAACCATTAACCTTCTCCAGGCGCGATCAAAAATAATGCTGTCAGAATTGTTCTTTTTAATAGACTAAGTGTATTATATTCAACACATATAAACCCGGATGTTCCTGGATATGTTACTGGCAAGGAGTGCAGACAATCACAGGGACAGCGTTATCTCAGAAAAGATAAAGACAAAAACAATGCATATGTTAAAATTTTAGTTTTTCTTTTATTTTAAAAATTGGCGTGATATGTCCACGGCTGGTTGTTATGAGTCTTGACCCTGGGCGGTGCAGAGGTCAAATCATTTTAAGTCGGGCTGTCGACAAGACAATGACAAGCCCTCAAATCAAGCATTCAAACAACAGTTCAATATCAAAGTTCACATCATCAAAGTCAAAGTTATCTCATCATCAGTATTGACCCTGGACTGTGCAGAGGTCAAACTTTAAAACTTTAAATTTGAAATTCACATCATCGACAAAATCAAAGTTAAGCTCATAATCAGTAACAGTACGGGTATTGTCTCTGGGCGGTGCAGAGGTCCAATTTCAACATTTTCAATTCCAAATTCACATCATCAACAAAATCAAAGTTATTCTCATCATCGGTATTCATTATGGGAATCGGCAATGTAACATCTAGCCAACCACATGACTCCATCATAACAAATTTATTCAAATACCATAAACGTAGACCTCGCAGTCATGGTAGTAGGAAGTTCAACAGAAACATGATTCACCAACACGTTACAGTTAGCTTTTTAGCAGGATTGTCGTATGACACCAACAGCGTGCATGCTCTACGCACAGTATTATATGCACTGCCACTGAACTTGCTAAAACAGGTAGTTCAAGACGTATCCAATAACATACGCAATTTTTATGTTCCACCTCACCTTGTACGTCTGTGTCAAGACATATCGTATTTTCGATTGTATCGCCCTGTAACTACAATTGAAACTCAATACGATCGACTCTTTCTGGAGATAAAGTATTTAGACAGTGGCCTTGATTTAATTAACCTACAACGCGTCTTTAATGAACCCGATGTTCGTAGTGCTGTGTCTAATTATTTTAATATCCAAGAGCCACCTTGCATATCCTATGAGTATACAAAGCCTACCGCTTCCAAAATTTTCAATTATTCCCAGGCCATCAAGGAGTTCGATTTGGCGACGTATACTTCTGGCGGCTATAACTGTGATTGTGAATCCTCAGTTTTAACCTACGACAAATGTAAACATGTCTTGACTGGTGACCTTAATATTATTAAGAATCATGATCCAAGGAATCTCTTTATGAGGGGTCCTAAGTATAGAGAAAAGAGAAATGTCAACATTCGATCAAACAAAAAAAATATCATCTCGGCACTTGAGGACTATGTTAAAAAATTGTCAAAACGGGAGAAAGTGGATTCTTCGGTACTTAACGATTGGCTTGAGGTTGTCAAAAAGAAGGTAAGTTTAACTATACACCGTCTAGACATTGATGCTCTACCTAAAGTTAAACAGGTTCTGAATGATCCCACTGTGCAAGAAACACTCGCTAACCTTCATAGTAAATTTGCCATCACTATAGCAGACAAGGTTCCTAATGATGTCATCTTTATTTGCAAGAATTATTATTATCAAATTCTTGTTCAAGAGTTATGTGCTTCTACAACGACATCCACGCATTCTGCTACTACATGTACTCTGGAGGAAATATATAACAAACACAAAACTTTTCTTAAAGAAAGGCGCATAAATATACCTACACGTCATACAGAAATACCACAACTTTACTGGATTCCTAAAATGCATAAATCCCCATACAAGGATCGATTTATTGCGGGTTCAAGAAGCTGTACCACCAAACTCTTGTCA
Source organism: Liolophura sinensis (assembly GCF_032854445.1). Taxonomy (NCBI): domain Eukaryota; kingdom Metazoa; phylum Mollusca; class Polyplacophora; order Chitonida; family Chitonidae; genus Liolophura; species Liolophura sinensis. The sequence goes on along the minus strand of NW_027018040.1, from coordinate 68,162 downwards.
ACCCTACTTACGAGAGCGTTACAAGAAGTAAAGTCATTTTGAAATAAGTATTGTTGTGCCATAACAAAAAATTCAGGTGTCAACTGCATGTGGATTCTTAACAACTCCAAACATCTTACAGAAGAACTTGATGCTCATATACATATACCGTACAAAGACGTATCTACATGGGATTTCTCTACTCTCTATACTACGATTCCTCAAAAAGATCTTATTGAAAGAATATCGTTATTGTCTCGGTATTTTCTAAAACAGGTCACCGTTACATTAACGTCAGAAACAATAAGGCTTTAGTTAGTTCTACTCTTTATAAAGGTTACCACTCATGGGATGTTACATTATTTATTGAATTACTTGAGTTTCTCATAAATAACATCTATGTGAAATTCGGAGATACCATTTACCAACAGTGCATAGGTATTCCAGTGGGTACCAATTGTCCGACTCTTTTGGCAGACCTATACCTGTTTTCATATGAATACGACTATATGCAGAAATTACTTAAAAGTAATATCTTTAAAGCTCGATCCTTTTCATTTACCAAGCGGTATAATGATGATCTACTGGCGTTAAATAATCCCCATATTGCTGAAGCGGTGAAGAAAATCTATCCGCCTTCATTGGATTTAAAGGAGACAACAGATAGTCCTGATGGTACATCTTATTTGGATCTATATCTGTACAAAGACGAACAAGCTCTCCTTTCACGCCGCCTTTACCACAAAAGGGATAGTTTCAATTTTGATATTGTAAATTATCCTTATTTAGATAGCAATATACCAAAGGGTCCTGCATATGACGTATACATATCTCGCCTTGTAGCATTTGACAGATCTTGCGTTAATTGTGATGACTTTAAACTGCGTCACAAGTTGCTAGTTCAAATACTAGTTTGTCAAGGATACTCCGTCAAAAGCCTTCATTCTAAGTTTCTCAAATTTTACAATGAGTATAACACCCTTGTTGGCAGGTATAGACAGAGCGTTCAGGATCTCTGGCGATCTGCATTGTGATCATCAACCACACAGACAGTGCTGTTATCCCTATGTACATATCCATCACGTTCATGGTATTTGGCAACATAGATGGCGCTGGTTGCCCAGTGTAACCGTCTATATTGTATGTCATGTGTAACATCATAGATGGCGCCTCTTGTAGCATGAGATCTTTACATATTAACGGGAAAGACGTAATCGTCCGTTACTTTTGAATCACAATCTGATCGGTTAGGGTCTGTAACGCTCGTCATTTTCAAACTGTATCTAATTCCGCTTTATGAACAGTTGCAATTAAAGCGCGACTGAGATACTTGTTTAACTGTTATTTGACATGGAATTCATTCACGGACTACGAATTTGAACTTTGATATGGAATTCATGCCTGGAATATTCATTGTCTGCCCGGCATCATTGAAAACTGATGACCGCTTCTCTCTTGTGTGTTACTGGCTTTATTTCTTATTTGTATAATTTCTTACATACCTTTGTCTTTGGGAGTTAGTGTTAAACGTTGTTTTGGAAATGGATCTTGCGATTATCGACTAGGAACGCCTTTTACGGACTACGAATGGTATATGAATGCCGGACTTGACGCTTAGGCCTATATTCACTAATTGACCCTGGGCGATGCAGAGGTCACATTTCAACACTTTCCATTTAAAATTCACATCATCAACAAAATCAAAGTTCTTATCATAATCAGTCTTGATCCTGGGCGATGCAGAGGTCAAATTCATTTAATATGCATGTAAATTTTGTTAGTTGGCTTTGTGCCGCTCCTATCGCCAAATGTGCGACGGTTTAGAAGAAGTAAACCAAAGCACACCACCACACATAGTGTAGGTTAGGAGTTCAGCACAAACAGCAGCCGTGAACAATGCCATCAACTAATAAGGCGGGTAAATTGAACCGCCGGTCATTTTGAAATACTCTAGCCCATCCTGCAACGTGTTCAGAAATATATGACTTCCAACAGGTGACAAATGTACTCCATCAAAGTCAATAAATGCAGTCGGATTGTTCTCCGTATCTCTATGACAGAGAATCGACCCCCCATTCTTCATGACTAGACCTCCGACAAAGGAGTTCAACCTTTTCCTGGCTTGATTGATACCAGCGTTGTTGCCCGAATATCGCCATTCTAATCTAGGTATTATTTGTGACCAGATTATTTTCACATTCGGGAACTCATGCATGATGTAATCAAATAAAGAAAACATAGCCAATCTTAGTTTTCGTATAGCTGCTTTGCCTATGTCATTCCCACTACAATGTAATACAATGACGGTCAGCTGGGGGCCGATATGTTTCAACAATCCTATTTTGTTTCTGACCTGCAGCAAACTCATCTCACTGTATCCCTGCCACCACAATGTGTACCCTATTCTTGACAATCCCATATCAGGGCCACCACCTCTTGTTACTGCTGCAGTGAAAGCTCTTTTGACTATAGAGGAGCCTATAACCCAGATGCACTCTGAAAGACCTAAACGATATCATTGTTTTAAATTTATCAGTTATTTTAACATTGACACACGTATATATGATTGATAACACGCAGACCGCCACCGGCCTGCTCTTTTAATCATTTCTGCTGTTCCGCCTGCCAATGCCAGGTCTGTGGCCGCACCAATTCGCAGGGAATGACCTCTGTATTTCAAATACTGCATGTTTAAAACCTATAAACATTTCTGAAGTATTGCAGAAAACTGATACCGAGTGAGTGGGGCACCACTGAAGTGACAAAACAAAGGGCCCTTGATGTGTGATCTGTGTGAAAGATATGTTCCCATGCTTGTGTAGGGACAAATACGGGGATTTCCCGCTTGCTTGTCAACTTTGATTGTTACATCTTTGCCTCTTTGATCAGTCTTAGAACAGCGGATATTTAGGGTTAGAGTCTCTGCCTTTGTGTCCAAATGAATATCAGCCCGACTGATAACCTGATAATCAGGCTTTCCCCTAGATACCGCAAAGTCTCCGACCCTAAGAAAGGCAAAATACTCCAAAGAAAAAGCGGTTGTGAATAAGGTTGACTCATACGTATTAGCCCAAACACTCGGCAACACGCGAATAACTTTCTGCAAGATTTCTTTGGTGATACGTAGTCTGCTGTCCGGGCTATGGTGAATACGTTTCATTTCCCTGCATTAATTTGGACACCACAAAATCTGATGTGTAATCCACTTGCCTTTCTAACTTACATCTGTACGAGATCGCGGATAAGTACGACCTTGCTGTAGAGTAAGTTAGACCTCGTATTGACAAATGAGCTATGTATGAAACAATGAACTGCAGCTGAGGAGGCCAAGCATTCTGGGTGTCTACTTGTGCACAAAATTGAAAATAAGCTAAACCAGTTCTTTGGGTCGCGTGTGAATTTTCTGAGAGTGCTGCTCGGAGGAGTCTGTCAACTTCAGGCTGGAGATCAGAGTATGGAACTCGACTGGGACCGGCTCTGGTGATACGTTGGCTGATTAGGACACTTCTCTGAATCTGTCCCACTGTTTACGAGAAATTGCGTTGGCGGTTAAATTAACTTGACCAGCAACATGTACCGCTTTAAATGTTATGTTGTGAAACATTGTATTCAGAACAAAGGGCCTTACTAGTCCCATGACACGTCTAGATTTAGATGTTTGTCTGTTCAGGAATGCAACCAGGGCTTCGTTATCGATATTTAGCAGCACCCTCTTCTTTGATAACTTGCTACCCCATATCATAATAGCTAAAATGACTGGGACGAAAAGTTATACCACACATAACTTCCATCTCAGCCCAAGCAGCTGGCCATGGGTAAAATACCCACTCTTCCTGAAAAATTGCCCCACATCCTAATTCAGTAGACCCGGCACTGTCAGTATACAATTTCAGAACCGATTCAGACGACCAAACATCACTCGAAAAATACACTGTTCTATTAAAGCAGTCCAGAAAATGTGACCACATCTGCATATCGGAACGAAGCTCTCCGCCAGTTCGAATAAAATGGTACGGTTTACTCACTCGACTTGTGGCGTCATGAAAACGTCTAGTGAATGCTCTACCTGGCCAAATGGCTTTGCAAAAGAAATTTAGTTTGCCCGTCAACGGTTGCATTTCACGTAAGGTTACTTTCTTCCGAGTTAAAAATTCACCCAAAAGGCTTGACAATTCCTCACGTTTTTTGGCAGGAATTCGCACAAACATTTGAACACTGTCAATTTCGAACCCTAGGAATGTGAGGGCCGTTGAAGGACTAGCTGTCGTTTCGGAAGCTAAAGGGACTCCTAAATTCAAAACACAGTTTTTCAAATGTTGACATAATATTTTCACATATATTCGTACCTGCAGCTCCAGCAAAACTAAAATCATCTAGGTAGTGATCCACGGTGTTTTCATTTGTGGTATGTACCGTTAGCCAGTGTAAGAAAGATGAAAATATTTAAAAAACTCGACACGAAATGGCACAACCCATTGGCAAACATTTGTCGATGAAATAGTTACCCTGGAACTTCATGCCGAGTAAATCAAAATCTCCTGGATAAACGGGTAGTAACCTAAAGGCAGATTTGACATCCATTTTACCAATCAGTGCCCCACAACCTAACCCAGCTATCATTTCTAAAACCTTGTCAAATGAAGTGTAATTTACAGAACACATTTCTGGATCTATAAAATCATTAACACTGTCTGAAGATGGAAATGAAAGGTGAGTAATGAGCCTCCAGCCCCCTTCCGATTTAGGAACCAACCCAATTAGAGACACTCTCAAGTTTGATATCGGACGCTGCGAGAAAGGCCCAGATATTCTACCCAAGTTTACCTCTTTCTGTATCAGTTCCCATAATTCAGACTCATGTTCAAGAGCTGAAATGAGGTTTTTCGATTCTTTAAAAAGCCGAGGGCCATGATAATGTAAACGAAAGCTGGAACGAGACCCCTCAGAAAGTGATCGAGCTGCTTCCCTATCAGGATACGATGCTAGATGTTTATCTAAAGCCTCCAGGTTGACTGGGGTTCGGCCTAAAGCCCATATATCAAGGGGGGGTCGTGCTCTGGGGTTGTTATACGTGTACCGGTTTGTGTTGAATGTTTGTCTAGTATTAGCGAGAAACTGTAGTGAACCTTTCTTTGGCCAAGAAAGGGGCGGTTACTGAGGGAGAAATGATTTTTGCATGCTGCACATTGAAATGGTCACCTCCACAGCGCATGCACAAATGCAAATATTGACAAGGATGCTTAACACATGTGCCCTTAAAGTTGTAGTCATAACCTGACTGCTGCCCTGCTTGTAAGTATGAGAAACAGCTCTTCCGCTGTTGTTAGAACCCATGTAAAGAAGCCACAGCTCAGTGTCAACCTCTCCTCACGAAGCGGATGGCTTACCTCCCTTTCTTAGCCTGTATTGTACATCACACTGTTTTCCATTCTATAGCTCCCCTCTTTGCACCTAATCGAATTGTGTAAATGCATTTCAGCATACTACGCGCAGCTATTGAGTGCGCACTGATATAAATATCCATGTAAATGAGAAAAGCATCTACCCATTTGTCTAATGTGTCGATAGATTTTGACTGGACTTCCCTGGAGACAATTTCACCATTATCATTTCTACAAATTGACCCCTAATGGTTTTTTTGTCTGGTTCGATTCGACACATATAATCCCAAACTAGGTGCGTTACAGGACATGATACTAACAGGGTTGTTTGTATCACCTGTTTCAAACTCGGGGCCTGGGTGGGACTGGCATTTTGGCATAAACTTTGGCATATGTCCCTCTGGACCATCCCATCATTCCCGGATGATTCCTGTCCATGATGCACTAGGCCTACATCATCGTGACTTCCTTTACACTGGGGGGGGGTGGGGGGGGGGGGCGCTTTACGTCTTTTGGACGCACCAGAACCCGATTGAGCTGCACTCTTCTATTTGCTTTTGGACTTCGGCATTTTCCTGACCCAACATGCAATTTTATACCTCACAGTTAACAGCTTACAACTTCTCACACACAGAAATAGTACGTGAAAACACGGTCCGCCATTTTGCTTAACATGTTGCGGAACTGCAAGATATGACATGAATCAAAACTTATCCACCAAATTCCTAACCTTTCAATACTTTATTATTTGGAAATTTTTGGTAAACAGTGTCATATTTCTGGAGATAATATCCCCTAATTTAACCACACAAGCTTATCGCTGTTCATTCATTTAGAAAAGGACTTGCGCATTGAAAGCCTTTCGGTATATTGACAAGGGTCATAACTCTCAGTTTTGCTACGGAACAAGGGGAGTAACTCTAATTTCATTCAGATACAACAGCTATCTCCCTTCGATAACATAAGCTATTTTGGACTACGCCAAATAGCTATGGTATGTTTAACACGGAGGGTAGGTTTATTGGAGTAAAATCCAGAGCAGCGACGACAGTGTGCTAATTGCCAAATGGTCACACGTAACCAGAGAAATTCGACTTCTTGTCAATTTACATCAGTCAGAGTTTTATTCTTTCTGAAAAGTAGCAACTTAGTCGCCTCCTAGCACCATGGCTTAAGATGTGCAGTGAAGTTAATTGCAATTTATAAGACGTCACTGGTCTAGAAGACCAAAAACACATAGCTATATTTGTATAAATATATATTTACTATCGACTAATATTTTGTTCAGCTGACCTGTTCTCTTATCCTCAGTCTCCCGGGACTGTTGATGATTCTTAATTCCTGGCAAACACAGGGAGAGTTAACAGTACAATTACAGCACTCTTCAGCCACAAATACTTCATGCCGATTTAGATAGAACGACTAGAAAGACTTTAGTAAGAACAACAATGATCATTTCTGAAAAATGCATTCAAGTTTTTATAGTACCGTCAGAGATACAGGGTTGAGGAAAACCTTTATAGATATGCAATTTAAGTGAATTACATACAAATTATTCCAGAATATATGCATGACTCTAAATTATATTTCCTTAAAATCATCTTAAAAATGTGTTTCCACGAAAAACGAAATAAGTGGATAACATGGAAATGTTTTAAGGATAGGACTGCAAATACCGGAGAAACATTTTACCATATCCGCTGTGGTTTCTCCTCACAGTATACCACGAACAATAAGCCACAATCAAAGACGTTTTCCTTGTGAACAAACCACGAACAATAACCCACAATCAAAGATGTTTCCCTTGTGAACAAACCATGAACAATAACCCACAATCAAAGATGTTTCCCTTGTGAACAAACCGCGAACAATAACCCACAATCAAAGACGTTTCCCTTATGAACAAACCACGAACAATAACCCACAATCAAAGATGTTTCCCTTGTGAAAAAACCACGAACAATGTGCACTTTCAGTGAGGTTTCTTCTATGACGATACCACGAACAACATTCCTCGTTCCGAAATGTTTCTCGTGAGGGGATACCAGGCACAATATCAGTCATTCTGACAGGTTTCCGTGAGGGGATACCAGGAGCAATATGTCTCACTCTGGGAGATTTCCGTGAGGGAATACCAAGAACAAAACGCGTCATTCTGGCAGGTTTTCATGTTGGGATACAAGGTACAATATCCGTCATTCTGGCAGGTTTGCGTAAGGGGATAACAGGAGCAATATGTCTCATTCTGGGAGTTTTCCGTGAGGGAATACCAAGAACAATATGCGCCATCATGCAGGTTTCCGTGATGGATACCACGAACAATATGCGTCATTCTGACTGGTTTCCTTGAGGGAATACCACGAACAATATGTCATTCTGACAGGTTTCCCCAACGGGATTCCAGGAACAAGCCCTTCTTCTCTCTTCATTGTAAAAAATCTTTGATGTAAACGTGATTTACATTTAAAAGCAGAAAAATAGACGTTTGACAAAGCTTACCCGTTGAAGGGGTTGAATCAGGTGTAACAGCATCCGTAAGAGAGACAAACATGACGCTTAAGAAGGTAATTAGAATAATACTCAGGATCTGAGTACAAGTTTTGTTGTGTTAATTACAAGAATCCTTGATGGCAATATCTTGTAGACGATACTTTGGAATGTAGTAAAATCAGAAACTCACGATCTTTAGAGTGAGTGAGTGAGTGCTTGGGGTTTAACGTCGCACTCAACAATTTTTCAGTCATATGACGACGAAGGAATCCTTAGGGTGCATGTACGTGTAATGTGCCTCCTTGTTGCAGGACGGATTTCCACCGCTCTGTTATTTAGTGCTGCTTCAATGAGACGACTTACCGAAGGCAAGTAAGACGCCCCGCCCGAGCCATTATACTGATACGGGTCTACCAGTCGTTGCACTATCAAACGGTTAACAAAAAGTTTTACACAAATCACGTGAAAAACGATAATTACCGAGTGGAAATACATTTATTCCCAGCCCTTCATGCTGAACGCCAAGCTGGGAAGTTACAACTTCCTCTTTTAAAGTTTTAGGTGTGACTCGATCAAGGATTGATCCTTGATCTACCGGTCCCGAAGCGGACGCTCTACCAACTGTGCTATCCGGGCTGGTACGATCTTTAGGTGATACACTTTAATTCGTCAATAATTTGATGGATTCTGAATCTAAACAAACTAGACTTTAAGAGAAAAAAATCAAAGCAATATGATGTTAACATTATTTTCAGTGTTCCATAGTCATCGCACAGGCCCACGTCATGGAAAGCTATTGGCGAGCTAGTGTCGCGCTACTGGGCAGAATCCTGGTGCGTACCACGATATATGACATATTACATACTACGATATTGAAAGTAAAAAAGTCAGACGTAAAATTAACGCTAAAGAAAATGATGTAATTCATTATGCAAAAATCACGAGAATCTCACAGTAAAACCGTTTTAAAACATAGGACAGCTGCCTTACATAAGCTTTTAGTGCAGGTTTTTTACGCATAGGGTTGAAAATTTGCGTATAAAATGTTGACAAAAGTTTTACACAAATCACGTGAAAAACGATAATTACCGAGTGGAAATACATTTCTGTTGACAAAATCTACTGGAAAATGTCATTTGTGGGAAGAGAAAAGACTGTACATTTCTCTTTTATTTTGAAACGAAACCCACACATTCAATGTCTTCTCATTTAGAACCAAAAATGATATTTATGTGTTCGGCAGAGGCGATTCTGAGTAAAGACAAAATACATACGAGATTCCTAACTGAATTTACATTTTCTACTGGTAAATGGAATTGGTAATAATGTTTTTACTTTTAGCATTTTGATATTTTGGGGTTAAATGATGCGGAATCGACGCTGATTGGCTGACAGTGGACACAGAGTTTCCCGGGCTTAACCCCCCTCCCTTCCCCTCAGCTTTAGCCACGCTTGAGTAAATCTGCCATATCAAAAATTCAGCTTAGACTGGACATTTGGGATTTGTCTCTTTCACCAAATCCAATGAGAATCTGCAATCACCCAACCATTGTTCATGTAAGGGTTATACATGGGTGTACACTGTGTATTGGCACACGAAATTGTCCATTCTGTCGCACTTCCTTTAACTCCATTAAAATTGGTTTGTGAGGTGTTGAAATCGACAGACAACACCACAATTCCGAATTCCATACTCCATGGCACCGACGAAAACGTTATGTTTTGAAAACATCACAGCTGTTGCTGGAGATCCTGTAAAACATTGTAAAACAAAAGACTACATCATGCAGAATAAATCTACAACATCGACGACATTGTGATAGTTGGAAAGTTGTGACTGGAGAAAACCGGCATCAGGTCAATTTAGCTTAGATAAGGTCTGATTCAACTGCTCAGGTAAACGCTTACCTGGTCGCGGCTTATACAACCTCTGACATCAGAGCTTAAACAGAATCAGGGGAAAAAAAAAACATGAGTGAGCTTAATTGAAATTTATTTGATGTCATTGGTGTATGATTACCCAAAATGCTGTGTTAACATCACATTTAACATACAATAATATTAAAACAATGCAATCGTTTCGGGGATGCATGGTCTTGGTTTATGCAGGAATACAGTATAAATAAAATTGTAAGGCATACGGAGTAAAACTAGACCGACGACAACTGTGTGATAGGTGGAAAATAGCTGCACCTAACTGGCGAAATACAGCCTTATGTCAGTTTTCCTCAGTTAGGGTTTTATTCATGTAAATGCATAAATATAACATCAAAAAAGAAACAAAACAGAAAGCAAACAACAAAGATAATTTAAAAAAAAAAACCAGAACAAATGCTGGATCCATTCAGACACTTTTAAAATCAGTCAAAATCATTTTAAATGGGATAATCACTTCAAATTTAGTTCTCTCACATGTAAAATAACCTGATACTAAAATATGTTTTCAGTATTTTATCAACAGCATCACTTGCAACACACTTAGTAAAGTCAATTCACTAAGTTTACACCATACTACATGCAATGACTACAAAGTCAAGAGGTGTAGAGGAAGGGAAAACGAAGGTGAAAATTCCAGCTTCGTGCATGAAATGAACGTGAACGGTCGATTGTTGGCAACTAAGCTAAAGCCTCCATATTCCTATTCGGTCGTACACATGGGAAAATCTTCCCGCAATCTGCGGTTGGCAGTGGGTTCCTGTAGACTCTGGGCGAGTTTCCTCCCACAATAATATGGCCTCAGTTGCATAGCTGATAGGGTTGAGTGCCATGTAATACGCCAATAAAATAGATAAATAAAGCCTCTGTAATCACGGTAATTGAACTACCTCCATTCTAGTGAATGTACCCTGGCATCCTTACTTCTCGTACATACTTGCCGCACTTGTTACAGGCACAACTTTCCAGTAGAATCGTTTTTAGTGGAAGGTGTCTGATATAATAGAAGGAAGCACTAAATCTTCACGTCACAGCAGAGGAAGAAAGGGAGCTATTGTCTATCACTCCCACTATATCATTTGTTCTTTATTTTCAGTCTTATTTCTTAATCAGAAATACTCATACCCCAATATAATTAAGATTTACAGTATAGAGCTAAGACCGGAGCAGCGTAATCGGTGAAACACGACCTCCTGACAATCTACCTTACTTGAGGTTTTATTATAGCTCTTCGTGTAAATGCATAAACAGTAGTAAATTACAAGCCTCCTAGCACTATGGCTTAAGCAGAATTAGGTAAAAATCAAGTAAAGTGAACTACAACTGATTAAATGTCACTGGTCTAGAATTGCCGGTACTCAGAATGCACATTTAACATACAATAACATTAAAACAATGCAAAGGGACGAGTCCTCAGCACTGGAATCTATAATATTCAATGACGGTACATAATTATTGTAACATTATTATAAGGAGGCGCATTGCTAAAAACAACAAAACATTTGTCAATGAATAATGTAAAACTCAAGCTCTGATTTGACGGGCCACAGTATTTGCAAAGTTAGAGGGTCTAAATCCAGGGCCCGTATTTATCAAACAGCTTAAAGGAGAAGAAAACTTTAAAAAAATGACATTATAGGCTGAAAAGAGCGCATTTTTTTATTTATCTGGTGGTGCCTGCTGCATAACTTTACGATTTTTCCTCGCCATACTTGTAAAGCCTGAAAAGGCAAAGCTGGCATAAATCACGGAGTCCATGGCATCGCCCATCTTTAACACCCTGTAGTTTATGCTGGGGTGTGTTGCCTCTCAGCCAATAAGAGTCGTTAAAACTGCCGGCTTGTTCGTGTAAACTCGGAACCTACGTCCAACATTCCGGTTTCCCGATCGTCAAGTGGAAAACTAACTGTACTGTTCGCTACCTTCTGGGAAGAAGAGTTCTACCGCACTTTGGCTGTTTCCGACGGCAATTCTTCTCTTCCTAACACAGAGGACTTCAGGACTAACTAGACTAACTTAGGCAAAATGGAGTCGCCCACAGTGGATGTTGGCGCTGACTTTATTTATAATTTATCAACTTGAGGTATATATAAGAATTTTTTTATGGATGCACCTGCGATTAAATGCATACTCTTTTCAATGGCATTGATATTTAAATTTTCTTCTCCATTAAGGCATCAGTCTCAAATTGCAAGTGCTTAACTGAGAACAGGAAAGGGCTTATATTGCGGTTGGTACTTTGCTCTGCAGTAAAGAATCCGTGTATTTTAAACTTCCAAGAACAAACAATTTTAATTGTAGCCGTGTTTGATTTTTTTTAGTTAAAGACGTTTGTTACTTAACCCTGTATTTTAACAGCATGTCACGGATATTAGGCACGCACCCACCGTCGATCCACTCCCAGTGTCCCTCAGTACGTTGATCTGTTAAGCCGAGCCACAGACATGCTGTGAAGAAAACCTTCTCCAACAGCTGCCTGAAGTCCGGGTGTTTTCCTATCAAATTGTCGTCAATCATGGCAAGTTGCCCGCCGCGATTATCACAACGTCTTTTGGCCTCATACCACGTCACCAGCAAGTAGTTCAGCTCGTAACATTGTAGTCGTATTCCATCGTACGCACAGACGTGGACACATTTCTTTGGTTGTTACACAAGGGCAGGCCATGGTGTACTGAAAATATTGCATATTTATTAAACAGGCCACCTTAGACATAGCTAAATTTTACGGAAATAAGTTGGTAAAGGTATAATTAAGTAAAGTTTTTATAGGTCTTTCTTTTGAAGTATTTTTACAAATTCTTTCAAAAGTTCAAAAGTTTGTGGGTATGCTTTATTTTCTGCAATGTTTATTTAATGAATATTTTAATGAATGAATGATTGAGATTTATTTATTTATTTATTTGATTGGTGTTTTAGACCGTACTCAAGAATATTTCACTTATACGACGGTGGGAGGAACTGACTGAGACTTGACAGTATTTTAGGCATATCATGGAGGGAACATATCAGCATCAGAAAACAGTTATGGCTTTTCACAAGAGAATGAATGAATCCAAAATCAAAATAAGTAAATTTTGCGGCTTTAAAACCAGAAAAGGAACGAAAACAAAATCGAAAACCATATCAATTATTTCTGTACATATACTACTAAATGAATATATGCATTGAAAATGGTGAATTAATGAATTAAAGGTTTAGTTCCAGGTATCATCATACGACACGGAAACAACTGTCTTTCCACGTGAGAGTTGTGTCAACTAATATCCCCACAAACAGGAAATGAACTTTTAAACCAACTAAATAGCATAACATACATTAAAAAAAATGTGCTTTGAAAGGTTTGAACTCATTTTGAATACATCGTAGATTGCAGATTGCGCCCAGTCTGCTCAAGGGGCGTGGGGTCGTACTTTATCTCTTTCACACCGGAGAGTCCACGAGTTGCCCTTGAGCCCTGTCCATAATGACGGTTTAAGTGGAATAAATAAACTTTAAAAACAACTCTTAAAGAAGAAAGACAATTTAAATGATTTTTTGATTTCACGTTAATGCATCTAATCACTGTTTACAATATGGAGTACAAGTCACTTTACTCATCGCTCTCCAATACGACCAGTAAATACAATAGCCTTAAACCTGGGGCCATTATGTGAAGAAGACTGTTCAACATCTGCACCGTTGTAAATTCTACAACTTTGTATCACAGTTGTAATTATTCTTCTTGTTCGAGGGCGATCAATCTTTCTGTAATGTCGCTGTCTGCTATCGGCTCTTACAGAGAACAGTTTCCAAGCCTAGAATGACCATGTATTGTTATTGTTTTTATTGGTCTCATAAATAACACAATAAGACAACATCATAAGACCTTGTCCTCAGTCCTACTCTTTACAATGAATAAGATGAAAAGCCCGTACAACTTCTGAGTGAAGAACAGATCAAATTCTAGCCAGATATAAAATATTTACTTTCTGCAAAGAACAGTTGATCATTACTAACATGCACACGCACACACATCACCGTCTAGTGTGTCTAAAGTCTAAATTTGACATAATGGCTTTGTGTACTTCATCAGTCTAATACACAAAATTGAGAACTGACTGTATCCGACAGTTTATGCTCTAATTCAGTTTGTTTAATTGCCTGGAAAAGGTGTAGATTTGTTTTCCAAACAAATCCTGGGAATATGAATAAAACTTCTTTTTAGATCTGTGAAGCCAGACTATAAGAGAGATTCTTCCACTATAACACACTGGATAGTTGTAAAAGTATCTCTGTACAACTGTCATTGGATCACGTGACTTTGTACCTTGAAACTGGCCACGAGAAGAGGTCAGTTGTCCATGCGCACTAATAGATATGTATTTATTGGAGTGTTCTTAAGATAGCGGACAGTTTTATGAGTGGAAAAAAGCACTGCAGTTTCATCTCGTAAACCAAAGACATTTGGCAAGTTACTAACATTCTTGCCAGTGACAAACAGATATGCATATCACACTGGTGGAAGGCAAGCGGTTTTTAAAGAGCGTTGGACAATGCATGAGGTCATTCGAAGGCCCCACCAACAATAACGACTATGGGAAACAAATTCCCAGACTGAGGTCGGGTTTGAGACTATTCCTCCGGCCCACATATAAAGTGGTATTAAAGAAACCATTCTAAATGTTACTAACAAAAATTCAACCACAACCATGTCGTCTGAAGAATTTGTTTCTATCTATTAACGGCATGCCTCTCTGACTATCGTCAGTAAAATTGCAGTTTGGAATGACTGCGCTTAACAAAGCGTCATAGTTCTAAGAATACGTGTGCACAAAAGATACAGAAAATGTCAAAACGAATCACGAATCATACCATGCTAATGTGAGTGTGCAAATCCGTACATAGTCGTCCCATAGAGAGTAGATCAAACTCGTGTTGGAGAGGAAGCCGCCATGTGCTAGACTTGAACTCATCCTGCCTTTGTGATGAAAATGTGGGGGTGAATGATGATGAATAAATATATAGCAAGTATTATATGAGCATGTCCCGCGCTATTTAGTTAAGAGCCATGCCATACTTTTGTGCACCCATTTTGTTTTTACCTGTTTCTTTTGTTGCTGAGGAGAACCCCAAGTGGCCTGGGGCAGTGGGTAATCCTTTTTAAAAAATAAAGCATTAAATTAAACAGTTGATATTATCGTAGGCTTGTGTCAAGTTTGACAGTGTGATGGACAGATCATGTGTGTCTCTTTGGCGTTCCTAATTACGAGTGTTTTGCACAAACGACTGCAAATGGCATAAAAGTTTGCCTCAAAAAGTGCACATTTAAAGACAAATAAAGGTATGAAAACATTTCCTTTAGTGCTGAAGCTTACATTTTTTCATTTTAAATTCCACACAAACCGCACAGCACCTTTTACAATCAATACAACTCTCAGAATAAGGCAAACTGTGCTACGTAGTCATGTACGAAATTTTATAGATCGTTCACTAGATTTTATTATGGGTTCAAGTCATTCAGGCTTGAATCTCTATTGTATCTACTGCATATGGTACATTCCTGAAACTTCAGTGTGTTTTAGGAATGGATCTGGAGTTGTGGTTGTTGGATTTTGGTAACATTTGGTCGCATGACTTGGCAGCCATATTTGGTCTTGAGCTAAACTTAAAAAATCTTCTTCTCCAGAATGGCTGATGTCATTGAGCTGAAAATTAAACTGCATTTACATAAAAGCCAGCACACATTCAGGGTGATAACTTCTTCGATTGAAAATGGTACAAGCTGGCCATTGGTTGAAAATGTCATGTGACCAACAAATTCATATTTTGCTAAAAATTTCTACATTTCTACCTATGATGTCCGGCAAATGTTCCTATCTGATGCAGATTTGGACGCTGATTGCAAAATTGCAATTTTTGCAAAACCGGAAGTGGCATCCACAAAAACGGAAGTGGGTATATCCCCCTAGACAACAGAGTCGGAGGTGCAGTCTTAAAGCTTAACAAAATACCAAGGCAAGGGGAAAAAATTTGCATGGCCTTGCCAACTGAATCGAAAATGACTAAATAGCAGTTCACCTGTAAGTTAAATATTTTGCTCTCAGCTCAACCAAGGTCCCCTGTCAGGGTTCGCGCTCTTTTTCTCACGGTGTTTGTCGTGACGTACATTACTTACACCGCCTGTGCCGCTCCCTACGCTCGATTTACGTCGCTGCCGCCACTGAAAAGGCTTGGAACCGGAGAGATGCAAGTAGGCTCCTGTAGGTTGAACCTCACCACTGGTACTCTGGCTGGGGGCTATTTCATCGGCATTCAGCAAATAAAAATGTTTCAAAAGCCTGTTCATAATGGGTGTACTTTAGATAAAGCGATGTTGACAGTTTTTTTTTTTGGTGTTTTCTGACATAACTTAATATCTCAAAACCGTGACCCGAGTGACCTCGCTGTTGTTCAAAATTTTTGTGCAAAATTTGCTAGTGGTGGCAGTGATGTAAAGTGAAAGATGAGAGCAGCGCGTGAGCTGTAAGGAGTATGTCAGTGACGCAAAAGCGTCAGTGAATACACAGCGAGCATTGGCTGGTGTATCGCGTGACGCAAAAGCGTCCGTGAATACACAGCGAGCGTTGGCTGGAGTATGGCCGTGACGCAAAAGCGTCAGTGCATACATATCGAGCGTTGGTTGAAGTACCGGAATTATTTTAAGTAAAGTTAAAAGTTGATCTTCGTCTTGAAGATCAATTTCTCCAACACCAGCAAATGTTGCGTGATATAACATAATATTATATTACTGAAGACAGCACAGTTGAGATTTCCGAGGCTTAGGTTAGTGAGGTTTAGTTTAGTCAGCGTCATGACTAAAGGCGGTTAATGTGGAGCTGGGAACATGGTCAACTGATATCAGCTATAATCCTGGTCTTGCTTGTCTCCCACGATCCTGTTGTTTCACGCATGATTGCTAAAAATATTTTTTTATTTAATTTATTTTATTTACTTATTTGATTGGTGTTTTATGCTCAAGAATATTTCACTTGTACGCCGGCGGCCAGGATTATGGTGGGAGGAAACCGTGCAGAGCTCAGAGGAAACCCACGACAAATAAAATAGAGCATGAACTACTACATTACACTTCTCGAAACAGAACTTGAGAATGGGAAAACTGCTTATGTAATGAATAATTGTGTAGAATAATAGGAGCCATTATGTATGTGATCATATACTGATGTGTCTTGTGGCAGGGTGAGTCCATGCCGCCAAGTGCTGCTGCCAACAGACATGACACAAAAAATACAAGCTTTTGTTTTTATGCATTTCTGATGAGTTGAAATAAGAAAATTAAGTTGGCCTGATGATTAGCGTGCATTAGGAGTTTCCAGGAAAATAGTTCAGATCAGGCTGGCTTCCTCTCCGGCGGTACGTGGGAGAGCTCGGTCAACAACCTGCGCATGATCATCGGTTTTCTCAAGAAGTCTGCTAACGTGTCGAGATGGTTAAAGTACCTGTGATACACTTATTTCGTGTTAACATCAATAAGCCACCCTGATCCACTTCAGGCATCTAGGCATAGAGGTGGGGAATATTAGAGAAAGTCCTAATAATCAGTGTCCAAATTGCGGTATTTAGTTATTTATTTGATTGGTGTTTTACGCCGTATTCAAAAATATTTGAGTTATACGACGGCGGCCAGCATTATGGTGGGAGGAAACCGGGCAAAGTCAGGGGGATATCCACCAGCATGAGCTGGACTTAAACTCATAGCCACCGCATCGGCGTGAAGCTCCTGGCACTGGCGCATTAACCATCTAGAGGCGGTTAGTGTGGATTTATTCAGGGCTACTTACTTCAGAAGGGTATGAGATTTTAGGAGCACCCACTGGGACCATCATGTCGCTCAGTCGGTCAGCGCGCTAGCGCAGCGTTATGACCCGGGGGGCTCTCACCAGTGCGGTCGTTGTGAGTTCAAGCCCAGCTCATGCTGGCAATACAAAGGGAAGGACTTGCAACCACCTGCGGATGGTCGTGTGTTTCTCCCGGGCTCTGCCCGATTTCCTCCCACAATAATGCTCGCCGCCCTCGTATAAGTGAAATATTCATGAATACGGCGTAATGAAGACACCTATCAAATAAATAAATAAATAAATCAAATAACTATCAGGTCATCAAGTAATCTATTTTCAAAACCTCGTTATCAATGTTTAACAGGGCATGTAATATAGATTGAGCAACTAGTCTCAATATAAAATTTCTTCGGTGACTACCATCCATTGCACTTACAACATACTCTGTGACACTACTTCGCCTTTCCTTCCCCACTGTCATACCTCCACATGGCCACAACCTAATCTCCTAGACCCACTAGCTATCTAGCTGACCACAGCCTACTTCTCGTGTCCCACACCCCCTGACCCTGGCCTTCCTCACTCGTGTGGCAGTTTGAGCAGTCTGTACGATATACTCGTGTGGCAGTTTGAGCGGTCCTTACGATATGCTCGTGTGGCAGTTTGAGCAGTCTGTATTATATACTCGTGTAGCAGTTTGAGCGGTCTGTAGGATATGCTTGTGTGGCAGTTTGAGTGACCTTTACAATATGCTCGAGTGGCAGTTTGAGCGACCTGTACGGTATGCTCGTGTGGCAGCTTGAGCGACCTGTACGATATGCTCGAGTGGCAGTTTGAGCGACCTGTACGATATGCTCGAGTGGCAGTTTGAGCGATCTGTATGATATGCTCGAGTGGCAGTTTGAGCAGTCTGTATGATATGCTCGTATGGCAGTTTGAGCGACCTGTACGATATGCTCGAGTGGCAGTTTGAGCGATCTGTATGATATGTTCGTCTGGTAGTTTGAACGGTCTGTATGATATGCTCGTGTGGTAGTTTGAGCGACCTTTACGCTATGCTCGTATGGCAGTTTTGAGCGACCTGTATGATATGCTCGTGTGGCAGTTTGAGCGACCTGTACGACATGCTCGTATGGCAGTTTGAGCGGTCTGTATAATGTGCTTGAGTGGCAGTTTGAGTGGTCTGTATATGCTCGTATGGCAGTTTGAGCGGTCTGCATGATATGCTCGTGTGGCAGTTTGAGCGACCTGTACGACATGCTCGTATGGCAGTTTGAGCGGTCTGTATGATATGCTTGAGTGGCAGTTTGAGCGGTCTGTATGATATGCTCGTATGGCAGTTTGAGCGGTCTGCATGATATGCTCGAGTGGCAGTTTGAGCGGTCTGTATGATATGCTCGAGTGGCAGTTTGAGCGGTCTGTATGGTATGCTCGTGTGGCATGTTGAGCGGTCTGTATGATATGCTCGAGTGGCAGTTTGAGCGACCTGTACGGTATGCTCGAGTGGCAGTTTGAGCGACCTGTACGATATGCTCGAGTGGCAGTTTGAGTGACCTGTATGATATGCTCGAGTGGCAGTTTGAGCGGTCTGTACGATATGCTCGTGTGGCAGTTTGAGCGACCTGTACGATATGCCCGTGTGGGAGTGAACGACCTGTACGATATGCTCGAGTGGC
Organism: Liolophura sinensis; assembly: GCF_032854445.1. NCBI lineage: Eukaryota > Metazoa > Mollusca > Polyplacophora > Chitonida > Chitonidae > Liolophura > Liolophura sinensis. The sequence goes on along the minus strand of NW_027018040.1, from coordinate 48,887 downwards.
AGTTTGAGCGGTCTGTACGATATGCTCGTGTGGCAGTTTGAGCGACCTGTACGATATGCCCGTGTGGGAGTGAGCAACCTGTACGATATGCTCGAGTGGCAGTTTGAGCGGTCTGTACGATATGCTTGTGTGGCAGTTTGAGCGACCTCTATGATATGCCCGTGTGGCAGTTTGAACAACCTGTACGATATGCTCGTGTGGCAGCTTGAGCGACCTGTAGGATATGCTCTAGTGGTAGTTTGAGCGACCTGTACGATATGACCGTGTGGGAGTGAGCGACCTGTACGACATGCTCGAGTGGCAGTTTGAGCGACCTGTAGGATATGCTCGTGTGGCAGTTTGAGCGACCTGTAGGATATGCTCGTGTGGCAGTTTGAGCGACCTGTACGATATGCTTGTGTGGCAGTTTGAGCGACCTGTACGATATGCTCGTGTGGCAGTTTGAGCGACCTGTACGACATGCTCGTGTGGCAGTTTGAGAGACCTGTATGATATGCTCGTGTGGCAGTTTGAGCGACCTGTAGGATATGCTCGTGTGGCAGTTTGAGCGACCTGTACGATATGCTCGTATGGCAGTTTGTGCAACCTGTACGATATGCTCGTGTGGCAGTTTGAGCGACCTGTACGACATGCTCGTGTGGCAGTTTGAGAGACCTGTATGATATGCTCGTGTGGCAGTTTGAGCGACCTGTAGGATATGCTTGTGTGGCAGTTTGAGCGACCTGTAGGATATGCTCGTGTGGCAGTTTGAGCGACCTGTACGATATGCTTGTGTGGCAGTTTGAGCGACCTGTACGATATGCTCGAGTGGCAGTTTGAGCGACCTGTACGATATGCTCTAGTGGCAGTTTGAGCGACTTGTACGACATGCTCGTGTGGCAGTTTGAGCGACCTGTACGATATGCTCGTGTGGCAGTTTGAGCGACCTGTACGGTATGCTCAAGTGGCAGTGTGAGCGACTTGTACAATATGCTCTAGTGGCAGTTTGAGCGACCTGTATGATATGCTCGAGTGGCAGTTTGAGCGACCTGTACGATATGCTCTAGTGGCAGTTTGAGCGACCTGTACGATATCCTTGTATGGCAGTTTGAGCGACCTGTACGACATGCTCGTGTGGCAGTTTGAGCGACCTGTACGGTATGCTCGTGTGGCAGTTTGAGCGACCTGTACAATATGCTCTAGTGGCAGTTTGAGCGACCTGTACGATATGCTCGTATGGCAGTTTGAGCGACCTGTACGACATGCTCGTGTGGCAGTTTGAGCGACCTGTACGATATCCTTGTATGGCAGTTTGAGCGACCTGTACGGTATGCTCAAGTGGCAGTTTGAACGACCTGTACGATATGCTCGTATGGCAGTTTGAGTGACCTGTACGATATGCTCGTGTGGCAGATTGAACGACCTGTACAATATGCTTGTATGGCGGTTTGAGCGACCTGTATGATATGCCCATGTGGCAGTTTGAGCGACCTGTACGGTATGCTCAAGTGGCAGTTTGAGCAACCTGTAGGATATGCTCGTGTGGCAGTTTGAGCGACCTGTACGATATGCCCGTGTGGGAGTGAGCGACCTGTACGACATGCTCGAGTGGCAGTTTGAGCGACCTGTATGATATGCTCGTGTGGCAGATTGAACGACCTGTACAATATGCTTGTATGGCAGTTTGAGCGACCTGTACGACATGCTTGTGTGGCAGTTTGAGCGGTCTGTACGATATGCTCGTGTGGCAGTTTGAGCGACCTGTACGATATGCCCGTGTGGGAGTGAGCGACCTGTACGATATGCTCGAGTGGCAGTTTGAGCGGTCTGTACGATATGCTCGTGTGGCAGTTTGAGCGACCTGTACGATATGCCCGTGTGGGAGTGAGCAACCTGTACGATATGCTCGAGTGGCAGTTTGAGCGGTCTTTACGATATGCTTGTGTGGCAGTTTGAGCGACCTGTATGATATGCCCGTGTGGCAGTTTGAACAACCTGTACGATATGCTCGTGTGGCAGCTTGAGCGACCTGTAGGATATGCTCTAGTGGTAGTTTGAGCGACCTGTACGATATGCCCGTGTGGGAGTGAGCGACCTGTACGACATGCTCGAGTGGCAGTTTGAGCGACCTGTAGGATATGCTCGTGTGGCAGTTTGAGCGACCTGTAGGATATGCTCGTGTGGCAGTTTGAGCGACCTGTACGATATGCTTGTGTGGCAGTTTGAGCGACCTGTACGATATGCTCGTGTGGCAGTTTGAGCGACCTGTACGACATGCTCGTGTGGCAGTTTGAGAGACCTGTAGGATATGCTCGTGTGGCAGTTTGAGCGACCTGTACGATATGCTCTAGTGGCAGTTTGAGCGACCTGTACGATATCCTTGTATGGCAGTTTGAGCGACCTGTACGACATGCTCGTGTGGCAGTTTGAGCGACCTGTACGGTATGCTCGTGTGGCAGTTTGAGCGACCTGTACGATATGCTCTAGTGGCAGTTTGAGCGACCTGTACGATATGCTCGTATGGCAGTTTGAGCGACCTGTACGACATGCTCTTGTGGCAGTTTGAGCGACCTGTACGATATCCTTGTATGGCAGTTTGAGCGACCTGTACGGTATGCTCAAGTGGCAGTTTGAACGACCTGTACGATATGCTCGTATGGCAGTTTGAGCGACCTGTACGATATGCTCGTGTGGCAGATTGAACGACCTGTACAATATGCTTGTATGGCGGTTTGAGCGACCTGTATGATATGCCCATGTGGCAGTTTGAGCGACCTGTACGGTATGCTCAAGTGGCAGTTTGAGCAACCTGTAGGATATGCTCGTGTGGCAGTTTGAGCGACCTGTACGATATGCCCGTGTGGGAGTGAGCGACCTGTACGACATGCTCGAGTGGCAGTTTGAGCGACCTGTATGATATGCTCGTGTGGCAGATTGAACGACCTGTACAATATGCTTGTATGGCAGTTTGAGCGACCTGTACGACATGCTTGTGTGGCAGTTTGAGCGGTCTGTACGATATGCTCGTGTGGCAGTTTGAGCGACCTGTACGATATGCCCGTGTGGGAGTGAGCGACCTGTACGATATGCTCGAGTGGCAGTTTGAGCGGTCTGTACGATATGCTCGTGTGGCAGTTTGAGCGACCTGTACGATATGCCCGTGTGGGAGTGAGCAACCTGTACGATATGCTCGAGTGGCAGTTTGAGCGGTCTGTACGATATGCTTGTGTGGCAGTTTGAGCGACCTGCATGATATGCCCGTGTGGCAGTTTGAACAACCTGTACGATATGCTCGTGTGGCAGCTTGAGCGACCTGTAGGATATGCTCTAGTGGTAGTTTGAGCGACCTGTACGATATGCCCGTGTGGGAGTGAGCGACCTGTACGACATGCTCGAGTGGCAGTTTGAGCAACCTGTAGGATATGCTCGTGTGGCAGTTTGAGCGACCTGTAGGATATGCTCGTGTGGCAGTTTGAGCGACCTGTACGATATGCTTGTGTGGCAGTTTGAGCGACCTGTACGATATGCTCAAGTGGCAGTTTGAGCGACCTGTACGACATGCTCGTGTGGCAGTTTGAGAGACCTGTAGGATATGCTCGTGTGGCAGTTTGAGCGACCTGTACGATATGCTCTAGTGGCAGTTTGAGCGACCTGTACGATATCCTTGTATGGCAGTTTGAGCGACCTGTACGACATGCTCGTGTGGCAGTTTGAGCGACCTGTAGGATATGCTCGTGTGGCAGTTTGAGCGACCTGTACGATATGCCTGTGTGGGAGTGAGCGACCTGTACGACATGCTCGAGTGGCAGTTTGAGCGACCTGTAGGATATGCTCGTGTGGCAGTTTGAGCGACCTGTAGGATATGCTCGTGTGGTAGTTTGAGCGACCTGTACGATATGCTTGTGTGGCAGTTTGAGCGACCTGTACGATATGCTCGTGTGGCAGTTTGAGCGACCTGTACGACATGCTCGTGTGGCAGTTTGATAGACCTGTATGATATGCTCGTGTGGCAGTTTGAGCGACCTGTAGGATATGCTCGTGTGGCAGTTTGAGCGACCTGTACGATATGCTCGAGTGGCAGTTTGAGCGACCTGTACGATATGCTCTAGTGGCAGTTTGATCGACTTGTACGACATGCTCGTGTGGCAGTTTGAGCGACCTGTACGATATGCTCGTGTGGCAGTTTGAGCGACCTGTACGGTATGCTCAAGTGGCAGTGTGAGCGACCTGTACAATATGCTCTAGTGGCAGTTTGAGCGACCTGTATGATATGCTCGAGTGGCAGTTTGAGCGACCTGTACGATATGCTCTAGTGGCAGTTTGAGCGACTTGTACGATATCCTTGTATGGCAGTTTGAGCGACCTGTACGACATGCTCGTGTGGCAGTTTGAGCGACCTGTACGGTATGCTCGTGTGGCAGTTTGAGCGACCTGTACAATATGCTCTAGTGGCAGTTTGAGCGACCTGTACGATATGCTCGTATGGCAGTTTGAGCGACCTGTACGACATGCTCGTGTGGCAGTTTGAGCGACCTGTACGATATCCTTGTATGGCAGTTTGAGCGACCTGTACGGTATGCTCAAGTGGCAGTTTGAACGACCTGTCCGATATGCTCGTATGGCAGTTTGAGCGACCTGTACGATATGCTCGTGTGGCAGATTGAACGACCTGTACAATATGCTTGTATGGCGGTTTGAGCGACCTGTATGATATGCCCATGTGGCAGTTTGAGCGACCTGTACGGTATGCTCAAGTGGCAGTTTGAGCAACCTGTAGGATATGCTCGTGTGGCAGTTTGAGCGACCTGTACGATATGCCCGTGTGGGAGTGAGCGACCTGTACGACATGCTCGAGTGGCAGTTTGAGCGACCTGTATGATATGCTCGTGTGGCAGATTGAACGACCTGTACAATATGCTTGTATGGGAGTTTGAGCGACCTGTACGACATGCTTGTGTGGCAGTTTGAGCGACCTGTACAATATGCTCGTATGGCAGTTTGAGCGACCTGTACGATATGCTCGTATGGCAGTTTGTGCGGCCTGTACGATATGCCTGTGTGGCAGATTGAACGACCTGTACAATATGCTTGTATGGCAGTTTGAGCGACCTGTACGACATGCTTGTGTGGCAGTTTGAGCGACCTGTACAATATGCTCGTATGGCAGTTTGAGCGACCTGTACGATATGCTCGTATGGCAGTTTGTGCGGCCTGTACGATATGCCCGTGTGGCAGCCCGAGCGACCTGTACGATATGCTCATGTGGCCCAATTTGACCTTTGCCCAGCCAGGTAGTGACGGAGGAAGAAATTTGCAATTATAATGTTAGGTTGGCACTTTGCAAAGAAATTTAACACTTAATAAAGTTATTTGACAAGAAATAAAGTTCAACTCTATCTCATGTCATGTCACCACGTTACAAAGTTTGTCATTTCACGTTACTCGTTATCATGCAAAAATTATTACGGGTAACATAATAACATAGTAACATAATACTGTAACATGCTGGCACTCGTATTTTACAGCATTTAACATGTTGTACCACTTTAACATATGTTAACATTTTTACATATGTGTTTTAAGAGTGTAGGAATATTTGCTGATATCTGCTTGCTGAAGTCGCCCTTATTCATGGATTCTGGTCGTACGTGAAAAAGTCATGGACTTTTCTGGGATCTGCCTGGTTTCCCCTTATGCTCTGGAAGAGCCGATGTTTATTTCAGGGGTGGATAAACACGCACTGTTGTTTGCAGCCCATGGAATACTGTGAGGAAAATGGGTATATCCCATTCTCGCTATTCCAAGGATCATCGGCCGAATCCACGAAGCCAATTCAGTCATTTTAGATTTTAGTTTTGCATCCCAGAAATGAAAATATTGACCAGCATATCAATGTTGTCTTAGAATCAATGTGTCTAAATATCAACTTGAAATTCCACATTCTAATGCAGGGCGGCATTTTATTTTACATTTCGACTTGAGTTAGAAATGGTTTTGTGGAAACGCCCCCATATCTCTTTTTTTCTAGAAATTATCATTGAAGGAAACATTAATTAACTTCTATCAAATTCCCAACTTACACTTTTGGAAGGATTGGTCTGTTGATGCCCAACGAACACATTTTGAATGATGGCTTTGTGAGATACAACACAACACAGTTAAAGTACATAGATTAATAGATCTTAAGCATTAAGAATAATGTGGACATTAATTTTGTTGGTAAAATATGTTGGCAGTCATAAAAACCATTTGAAGCAAACAAAATTTGTGCATAAATGTTGATATCTGCAGTTTTATACAAAAATGTTGATATCAGTTATGGTAGCTCCTGAGGTACCTGCAAGTGCTGTCATATCAGTTATATATTTTATACAAAAATGTTGATGTCAGTTATGGTAGCTCCTTAGGTACCTGCAAGTGCTGTCTTATCAGTTATCACATATTTTATAGAAACATGCTGAAAACAGTTATAACTCCTGAGGTACCTGCAAGTGCTGTCTTATCAGTTATCACATATTTTATACAAAAATGTTGACATCAGTTATGGTAGCTCCTGAGCTACCTGCCAGTGCTGTCATATCAGCTATCATACATTTTATACAAAAATGTTGATTTCACTTATGGTAGCTCCTGAGGTACCTGCAAGTGCTGTCTTATCAGTTATCACATATTTTATACAAAAATGTTGATATCAGTTATGGTAGCTCCTTAGGTACCTGTCAGTGCTGTCATATCAGTTATCATATATTTTATACAAAAATGTTGATATCAGTTATAATAGCTCCTGAGTTACCTGGAAGTGCTGTCATACCAGTTATCACATATTTTATACAAAACTGTTGATATCAGTTATAATAGCTCCTGAGGTACCTGGAAGTGCTGTCGTATCAGTTATCACATATTTTATACAAAAATGTTGATATCAGTTATAATAGCTCCGAGGTACCTGACAGTGCTGTCATATCAGTTATCCCATAGTTTATACAAAAATATTGATATCAGTTATAGTAGCTCCTGATGTACCTGTCAGTGCTGTCATATCAGTTATCATATATTTTATGCAAAAATGTTGATATCAGTACTCCTGAGGTACATGGAAGCGCTGTCATATCAGTTATCACATATTTCATACAAAAATATTGATATCAGTTATAATAGCTCATGATGTACCTGCCAGTGCTGTCATATCAGTTATCACATATTTTATACAAAAATGTTGATATCAGTTATGGTAGCTCCTTAGATACCTGCAAGTGCTGTCATATCAGTTATCATACATTTTATACAAAAAAGTTGATATCAGTTGTGGTAGCTCCTTAGGTACCTGCAAGTGTTGTCTTATCAGTTATCATACATTTTATACAAAAACTGTTGATATCAGTTATAATAGCTCCTGAGGTACCTGGAAGTGCTGTCATATCAGTTATCATATATTTTATACAAAAATGTTGATATCAGTTATGGTAGTTCCTGAGGTATATGCCAGTGCTGTCTTATCAGTTATCATATATTTTATACAAAAACTGTTGATATCAGTTATAATACTAATAGCTCCTGAGGTACCTGGAAGTGCTGTCATATCAGTTATCATATATTTTATACAAAAATGTTGATATCAGTTATGGTAGTTCCTGAGGTATCTGCCAGTGCTGTCTTATCAGTTATCATATATTTTATACAAACACTGTTGATATCAGTTATAATAGCTCCTGATGTACCTGGAAGTGCTTTCATATCAGTTATCATATATTTTATACAAAAATGTTGATATCAGTTATGGTAGTTCCTGAGGTATCTGCCAGTGCTGTCTTATCAGTTATCATATATTTTATACAAACACTGTTGATATCAGTTATAATAGCTCCTGATGTACCTGCCAGTTCTTTCATATCAGTTATCATATATTTTATACAAAAATGTTGATATCAGTTATGGTAGCTCCTTAGGTACCTGCAAGTGCTGTCTTATCAGTTATCACATATTTTATACAAAAATGTTGATATCAGTTATGGTAGCTCCTTAGGTACCTGCAAGTGCTGTCTTATCAGTTATCACATATTTTATACAAAAATGTTGATATCAGTTATGGTAGCTCCTTAGGTACCTGCAAGTACTGTCATATCAGTTATCACATATTTTATACAAAAATGTTGATATCAGTTATGGTAGCTCCTTAGGTACCTGCAAGTGCTGTCATATCAGTTATCACATATTTTATACAAAAATGTTGATATCAGTTATGGTAGCTCCTGAGGTACCTGCCTCAGGATGAACTTACGATGGACAATATTTGCTGAATTCTGTGTGACTGAATGATGCAGGATATGATGATCCCGCTTGGATACAAATCAGCAAAAAGCTGGGATTCTTTGTAAATTGTAGGCACCTTGTCAAATATTTTATTTATTTATTTATTTGATTTATCTTTTATGCCGTACTCAAGAATATTTACATTTGTACAACTGCAGTCAGCATTAAGGTGAGAGGAAAGCCGAGGGAAACCCACAGCCATCCGCAGGTTGCTGGCAGACCTTCTCACGTACTTGTAAAAGATGACACAAATTGCTTTAACAATAGAAATGGAATATTTACACTATGAAATATGCACATAATCATATCAATAAATCAGTTCCATGCAACAATTTTTCACGGAGCAGTCAATTTTACAAGTGGAGGAAATTGGAATGCCTGGCATAAACCACCGAAATTTGGCAAGTAACTAACAAACTTTGCCACGTTTGATGTACATGCAGGCGGAAGGCAAACAGTCTTCACAGAACATATGGCAATACAAACGGCAGCCATAGGCAAGTAAGCTTCACTATTAAAAATGGGGTAAAAAAACAAAAAGAAAAAAAAAACCCATCTGTTTACATTCCAGATAAAAAATGTTTACAACCCTCCAACCCCTGAACCAGGTAACAACAGCCTTGGGTCAAATGTCAGCTGTCAAATGTCGGTCATTGCTGGTATGTGCCAAGCTGCTCCATTGCCAGACAAGTCAGATGTCTCAGAATCAACAAAGCGTTATCACCACTGAACAGTTTCACTTTCCCTTCTGATCCCACAAAGGCCAGTGCTGTGCCCACACTTACTAACTGCATGGCTGTGAGTTTAATCTTAAAGTGCTGGTAGAAATGGTTCTCCAGACAGCTGGCAAGAGCGGCAACTTCATCGGCTGTCACATCCTGGTGTCCAGGGTCGTGAATGCTGATAATGTGAAAATAGATCCAGACAAAACAGGTTAACAGACATCTGTGTTTAATACCTCTGTTAAAATACTGAAAAACTGGAAAACAGAAGATATGATATCTAATTTATCTGATTGTTGTTTAATCTCATACTGAAGAATAACACACTTATACCATGACTGTCAGTTTTACATGTGGAGGAAACAAGAGTGGCAAGTTACTGACTTTTCCACTTGTGGATCCTTCAACCTTTTCACATGTTTACAATGTGTTTATTCAAGTATACTCTGAAGGCATTATTCTATGTAGACTGATAAATTTATACTTTTTGTAAAGCCCTGGCCAATCCAACCAATCATTATGTGGTAGTTTTGTCTATGAAATCAAATTAAAAATGTGCATAAATTGCACTGAAAGCTGCTCTTTCATATGCGAAAAGGTTGAGGTTTTCGACGAACATTAGACACAGTCTTCATCCCACGCTTATTCTCACTTAGAGTCCCACAAGCACTCATAGCAGGGAAATCCCTAAATTCTCTGTCCAGCTGTTAACGTTTTATATACTATTTATTTATTTGATTGGTGTTTTATGCCGTACTCAAGAATACATGTACATGTATTTCACTTTTATCTCACACTGGACAAAATACTATGCTGTTCATTGGACAGCAACGGTCACCTGGGGTACACATATATTCTAAAATCCTGCAGACGATGTCAAATGCGTCTGCTGAGTAGGTTATCTCCCTTTGTTGGGTGTGTGAATACAATAGTCACATCACTGAAGCTATTCATCGGTCTTCTGCACTGAACTGATAGGCCTTAGTAGGATGATTTCACTACATGGTTACTCAGTGATAGGATACACAAATACATGGTGTCAACAAACCTCACATTGAGCTTGGCTGATTATGTGGATTGTTGACATCATATACGTGTGTATCCTATCACTGAGTAATCATGTAACTAATAATGCGACGGTGGCCTGCATTATGGTGGGAGGAAAACGGGCACACCCCACCGGAAACCCACAACCATCTGCAGGTTGCGAGCTGACCTTTCCATGTATAGCCAGAGAGGAACATTTCATGTATTCTAGAGACTGAAAGCCAAGGTAAGCATCTTAATCACCAGACCACTGCCCTCTTGTCACTCTACTGTAAATAAACTGCGTACCTCAGAATATAACAGTGGCCTTCATGGCTGTGCTGGTTAGTGTGCCAGCGCGGCGCAATGACCCAGGAGCCTTTCACCAATGTGGTCACGGCGTGTTCAAGTCCAGTTCATGTTGGCTTCCATTCCGCACGTACATAAGAGGGTCTATCAGCAACCTGCAGATGATCGTGGGTTTCCCCTGGCTCTGCCCGGTTTCCTGGCCACCGTTGTATAAGTGAAACATTCTTCAGTACGGCGTAAAACACCAATTAAGAAAATAAATAAATCAGGACATAACACAAAATCCAACTTACCAACTCCAGATGCCCCTGCAGTCCTCGGGGTCAATTGTCATGGTAATCTTATCTAATCCCTCACAATCTGGGGGTACGGAGTAGATCAGCTCCACAGGCTTACTGCTGCGGGCCCCTTCCTTCCCGCACCACATCGCCAGTATCCAACTCAGATCCAGAGATGAGAACGTCAGCCGACTTGCGCTACAGTCAAAGTGACTCCTTAACCAGTCAAACAGGTAGCGTGTGAGGGCCACAGGCCCACGCACTAGCACGACGGGGTAGTGGACGAAGGCTTGCTGCAGGTGAGGATCCAATTTCTCCTCCATCTCTACCCCCATCAGGTAAGCTGTTAGCACTGTCTTCATCGCACCTGTACCTAACGAGACATTAGAGTTACAGTACCTGGTGACAACTTGACAAAATGTATTTCTTTCCATGTAACTGTATTTGTTTAATTGCTGTTTAATGCAATACTGAAGAATTTTTCACTCATAAATATGATGGTGGTCAGTTCTGTGGGTAAAGGGAACTAGAGTAAACCTTTAACCATACAGATATGCACACCCGGCCCCTGTGATCATGAAGCAATCAGACTGAAATATGGACGGATGTTTACGTTTGGGATGATCAATAGCTTGGGAGATTATCTCTCCCTCTTGGTCTTGGGCCTAAAGCATTGCATAGGAGTAACTGGACAGGCCGGAGAGGTTGGTAATCGGAAATATTCAGAAATTTTACGACGCTTCCTACTGGGGTGAATGGGAGCAATCCATGGCTATGCAAGCGCCCATACAAATATAAAAAAGCCAAGTGTATGGTCATCCTGGGTTATACTAGGATATACTTCACAATGAAACAGTTTGAAATTACCAGGCAATACTAAATGTCTAATAAGCAGGGATGACAATTTTCAGCTGATCAGCTTATTTTATGGGAAATCAGGATTTTCAGTTTTTAATTAATCTGACCAAAATGGGGAAACAAATCCTTTTCCCACAATGGGGTCAGCTAGTAGGTTTAATTTCAGTTGATTTTGATGGAAAAAAAACTTTTCTCTGAATAACAGACTATTGTTCTTTTTCTCTTTTTCTATTATTACCATTCTTATTCTGAGCTCTCATCAAGATCTGAACAGCCACTGGGTCATCTTGCGTCACCTGAAGTCCATGATACAACGACATTTCTACTCGATCGGCCGACTCGCCTTCTACATCCACTGCATCGCCTTTTTTCCTTTCAGCTTCAATGAAGGCGGCTAGTAGTCGACCATATTTCTTTAGGTAAGATATTTCGGCTTTGAATTTGTATAATGGCGTGATTTTATACGTGTGCCATGTGGTAGAAATCAGTCCTGTAAAACGAGGCAGGTCTTGATCGTCCGTTTCTGCATCGCCGGGACTTCGAGGGTAAACTCGTTCAGCAGCTTCGATTCTTCGGCTGCCAGGAGTTCTCCTATACGAAGAGTACTTCTTCCTGGACGTTGATGGTTGAGCAATGGAGCGAATGCTTTGAACGGCCACATCCTGAGAAGAGAGACCCAGTGGAGTTTGTGTTGATGACATCAGTTTTGCTGATCAGGCCTTCTTCTCAACGCGTATTCTGTCAAATTCCCCGCCAACATCCGACATTAGAAGATCGTTATGAAAATACCCACACATCGCATAGCGCATGCGCTGTTATCTTTCCGTACGCTGTGAGGAGTATGTAAAATACGCGTCCATGCCTACTCCAAGGCCTCAAACCAATCAAAGCGCTGTATTGTTTGCGGTAGTGCGAGGCCCGGTACCCAGAATGAATAACTCATTTTCGTGTACGTTGCAGTGAATTATCTCCCTTGTTCCAAACACCAGGAAGCAGTATGGCAGTACTGTAGCGATTGTTTAGTCAGGAAAGCTGTCATTTTTTGTTGTTGCGTGTGAGTATCCGATTGATCTAGGTTAGACAAAGATTATTAGCTCTGTTGCTTGAAGACTCGATATGGACCATACACGATGATCACTTGAATATCTCAGGCCATCTGCCAAATGTTCAAGAGCTCCAGGGGACTGGGTGACTCCTTGGCCATTGCTCTTTTTGCTGGGATAAAGAGCTGGAGACGATTAATACGACACAAATTTTATTTTGTATTCTACTGGCGAGCCGCCTCTAATAAATCTTAAAATGGAAAATAAGACTGAAAATGCATCATTTTATTCTGTCCAGTCTTGATGTTTTTATGACTCTTCGTGTTTTCTTGACTTTCTGGTCATGCAAATTGGCAGCATAAAGATTGCCTGGATTATGCGCATTGTCCGTGAAGTAGATGGTTTTCAATTTTTATTTTTTTTTATTTGTATGCTTTGCTGAGACATTGAAAAAGGTTTTGCCCCGTAGAAATACAATTAAAACTGGTGTGGGGTAACTGTCCATACTCAGGGTCATATCATTGGTTTGACAAAGATGCATGAATCATGCAAGTGGATATTTAAATATCTTTTCAAATGTTTTTTTCAGATTTGACTGGGGGAAGAGATTGGTGCTTAGAAGGTAAAGCATGTGTGTGATGTCTTGAAACAAATCATGGCCTTTTTAATACTCCATGTGTAATGTGTGTTGCACTTAAACAAATTTAATGAAACACAAATAGAAAAATAGAGCTGTGCAGTCCAGTATGCAGCGAATGAGATGTGTGATGTGGCTGACAGCATGCGTGCTGTTCTGGCTGGTGCTTTTGGCGCTACTCAGGACTAAGACAATCTCAAGCTTGTCCTATATCAAGATGGTCCATGGGCAGTTTCAAAAGACTCTGGACGCGTTGCGAAGCCAAGCTGATCAGCGAGAAGTCGTGAAAAGGCCGATCTGGCTGATGGCAGCGGAGGAAGACAATATCAGAACGTGTGTTGATACGAAAAGTCTTGAGTATGAGAAGGCAGGTAAGCAAATTTGGAAAGGGGATACAACATCGATTCGTCATGATGTGCATAAGTACTTGACCAACAGGAGCATAGTGCTCGACATTGGCGGAAATGTTGGAACAGATGCAGACGTGTTCCTGAACAGGTACCATGCCAGACTTGTTATTTTTGAACCATTACAAAGGTACTATCAGAAACTGAAAGAAAAATTTGCTGGAAACTCAAATGTGAAGATATTAGATATAGGCCTTGGTAAAGAAGATGCCGAGCGTCGTTTGGAGGTCATGGGTGTAAACGGGGATGCTTCGTCTCTCTACCGAGGCCAAGAACCAACTGGTGCTGACGTTGAGAAAGTTAAAGTGAAAAACACGACTCGTGTCTTGGAGGAAATCGGACTAGGAAGGTACTCCATTGACCTTATTCATGTGGACTGTGAGGGGTGCGAGATGGATGTGCTGGAATCTTTAGTGGGGACAAATGTCATATTTAACCTGAAACACATTCAGTTTGCTACACATACTCAGTACACAGGTGTTGTGGACTTGGTACCCAGGTACTGCAAACTGCAGGAGGTCCTTAAGCGGACTCATAAACCAATGTACCAGTATAAATTTATTTGGGAAAGTTGGGAAATGAAGTAAACCATGAATTTTAGACTTGTTTAAATTGTACTTAAATTTTGTCTAATTAGGTGACACCAGTTTTATTTTGTGTTATATGGGCGAGCGGACGATAAAAAATCCAAATTTGGACTAAAGCTAAAATTGAAAATTCACCCTTTTAATTTGTCCGATCTTAATGTTTTATGTGATTTTCCTGTGTTTTGCAAGGATTTCAAAATACTGTAAATACAGTATGTCATTAACAGGAACACTGGCTGAAACAGTACACATTTCCAAAAAATTAGATGATTTTTCAGTTTTATATTTATTTTTATGACCTCCAGGTACATTAAAAAAAAAGATTCATTTTGTCCATAAAACAAAAATTTTAATTACTGTGGCCTTATGGAAAAAGAAATAAACTTTTTTTAAAACTGCAGTGTAAGAATTTAGTTTTCCCTGTGATTAAGTAGACGATACTTTATGTAAATGATGATGGGCAAAGACTAAAATCCAGTACTTCCATTATAAGGAGTTGTCACATATAACACAAGCTGAGTGCTCAATATTTCAGCATTTTATTGTGCCATCGTCATAATAATTGCTATGCAATGTAGCTTTTGCCAGTTCAGTTTATATGTCATCAAATATGTCATTTCTCTAATCTTAAAAATACATACAGCATGTGGTAAATGGCTTAAAACTTTATTTAAGTTACATTTTTATGTTCTTTTTTGTGACATGCTTCTGTTTTAAGATATTTATTACTGAATTTTATGATTGAAAGAAAATTTTGCTGTCAGTTTTGGCTTGTTTTACAATTGTATTACTTTTGTTGTAATATGGTGGATTCTGTGTGCCGCATGTACATGTCTTGTAGTATCCCAGGACACTGCATTTGTTAGGGATTTCTCCATCTTTAATGTACCATACCATGTATACTTTTAGTACTTTGCGCACATATTTTATTTGATCTAATAGAAATCCACTTTTACTAATATGGTCTCACATATGATTTTTAATAAATATATATTGTGGGCTAAAATACCTGGTAATCTGACATCTATAGGGTATGGTATGAGTTAATTGAATTTTTCAAGTAGTTTTTACCTGCCCTGATAGCACAGTTGGTAGAGCATCCGCTTCCAGAGCGGTAGATCCAGGATCAAACCTGGGTCAAGTCACACCTAAGACTTTAAACGAGAAAGTTGTAACTTCCTCGCTTGGCATTCAGCATGAAGGGGATAGTGCAACGACTGGTAGACCTGTATCAGTATAATGGTTCAGGCAGGGAGGCCTTCGGTAAGGCATCTCAGTGAAGCAGCACTAGATGAAAGAGCAGTGGAAATCTGTCCTGCAACAAGGAGGTACATTACATGCACTCTGAGGATTCCCTCGTAGTCATATGACTGAAAAATTGTTAAGTACGACGTTAAACCCCAAGCACTCACTTACTGACTCACTCACCACCTCACTGACTCACTCCTCCTTTTCATTTTAAAACATTTGTGTGCTTCTGAAAAATGATTTTTATATGCCGAACCAAGTTCGATATGACGTGTAGTACGATTTTGTATAATTATGAAGATTAAAAATTATATTATACAAAATATTATATTGATACTAGTATTAGTATCAATATTTAGTATTAGTATCAATATTTAGTATTAGTGTCGATACGGTTAACGCACTTTTTGCCTGTTGTAGCAATGGCCGTGAATAATTTACATATGATAAACGTATCCCGTTGCCCTGACACCCTGCGCTCAGGTTGGACAGAACGGATACAGTGGGAAGCGTTGCCGATTGGGGTAATCTTAGAGACAGGCAAGTCCTGGCTAAGTCAAGGCTAAGCGGAATTTTAGGGGCTGTATGTTATTTTCAAATTAAAATTGGGAACACCATTATTATGAATGTTTAACTACCATAAAGATATATTGTTGACAATACATGTTTGTTTTACTGTGTTCATGGACATATCTATTTTTGACCAAATTGATGCGATTGTATTTGTTTGTGACATATATAAACGTATGTATGCACATGTGACTTATCTAACAGAAACATAAAAGCTTGGGCAGTTTTATTGGTTTTATGTTAAATTTTTAATGGTTTCATTGATAGAGCATGCCAAGAAAGTACTGCATTTGGGTTGAAAAGATTATTATTAATAAATATTACTTTTCATGCAGAAACATTTTTTTAGTAGCTTATCGTCCTACTTTTTCAAATGGAACCTCAAAATCCCTTTCTTGGATGAATCCCTTTCTATGAAGAGACTCCTCAGGATCAGCCAAAACTCGCAGATGGTCGTGGGTTTCCAGACCCATCTTCCTCCCACCTTAATGCTGGCCGCCATCATGTAAGTGAAATATTCTTGAGTACGGCGTAAAACACCAATCACATGAACAAATAAATGAGAAACTCTCAAAACGAGCAACATACATGTAGTTTAGGGCAAGTACCGTAAATTACTCAAAATTTCACCCCAAAAATTGAATTATTAGAGCCGAAATACAGTAAATGTGATCAAATATTAGTTTTGATGCTGAAACTGACATTTTTCCAGTAGGATATGTCATCCTATATGTATATTCATGTATATAAACCTTTCAAACCAACCACCTACCCTAATGCTTCAACCTTTTCAACCACCTCTGAAACCAATATTTTGAACCATTCTAAGAAGACTGCGGAGTGTAAAGAAATAATTTGTGCAGTTTTATGAAGCTTACATCTTATACGACACAAACAAATCATTTTTAGGTGGTTTTCACAGCAATTGTATGTATAACTTCCACTGAAAATAGTGCTTTAGTGATTGAAAAGGTTAAAGATTTTCAGTGACACCTTTTATAGAAGTAAGTGATTATAACTGCCAACACTGATAAATCAAGACAACAAAAATACTGGCTCAGTGCAGACTTGAACTCGTCATTCACCCGGGTTGGGACAATTGTACTTGCTACTGTCTCGCCTGGCGCATGATACCTTGAGTGGAGCTTTGGCAACGTGGACTCACCCTGCCACAAGAAGAGACACCTAATAACTTGCCATCATCAAATGACTGAAAAGTTGTTAAGTATGACATTAAACCCCAAGCATACATACATACATGCGTGTATACACCATGAATGAGTTCACTCAAGCCAGTATTTTTGCTTGTCTCGATTTCTGTCTGGGCAATTTCTTCTACTTAATGTTTTCCCTGACTGTGATTGTAATTTGAGTGACTTGATGCAGTTTTAGGCGAAATACTTTCTTTTGACATTTTTGTTTCAGCATTTGGCCTTGTGTTGGCATTATCTGACCATGGACTACTTTCTCAAACACTGTTGTATTGCCTTATATGTGTAGAAATCAGGCGACCTTGAACTTCTGCCAAAGATTCATTCCGGGTATTTTTGGTTTACTCTTACATCACACAATTGTAGGACTTTAGGTTGTTAAATAAAGTGTTCGGCACAAACTTTGTCCTGATTTGTATTTGTGAAAGCCTAATTATCAAATGAACCCGACACGATTGAAGTGGGAGTGTACCCTGAAAATGTCAGCGAAGAGCTCAATGATTGGTTAAAATTATTTTTAGTGATATTATGCAGAAACAAGTGAGATTAGAGTGTATCCTATCATTATGTAGATATTGTATTTTTTTTCCTGCTATATTCACGAATAATCTGTTTCATCTCTCCTTTGAAATATGTATGTGCATTGTTTTTGAAACGCCTATGAAAGGAGAAGAAAATTTAAATGTCAATCAAATACCATTGAAAAGAGTTTGCATTCCCTCGCAGGTGCATGCCATAAAAAAAATTCTAATATGTACCTCAAGTTGATAAATTATAAATAAAGTCATCGCCAAAATCCACTGTGGGCAACTCCATTTTGCCTAAGAACTAGTCCTGAAGTCTTCTGTGTTAGGAGGAGATTTTCTGTCGGAAGCTGCCAAAGTGCAGTTCGTACATTTCCGGTAGAACTTTTCTTCCCAGAAGGTTGCAAATGACGGGAAGCTGAATGTTGAAGGAAGGTTCCAGGTTCACACGAACAAGCCAGCAGTTTTAACGACTCATTGGCTGAGAGGCAAGACACCCCAGCATAAATTACAGGGTGTTAAAGATGGAGGATGCCATGGACTCCGTGATTTATGCCAAGCTTTGCCGTTTCCAGGCTTTACAAGTATGGCGAGCAAAAATCGCAAATTATGCAGCAGGCACCACCAGACAGAAAAAAAATGTGCTCTTTTCAGCCTATAGTGTCATGTTTTTAAGTTTTCTTCTCCTTTAAATTATAACAAAAACATTCATTAATTTTGTGTCACTAATTGTCTAGTAGCTGCAAATTTACCCTAATTGCTCATCCGTTTTGCCTGTGAAACAGCAACTTTCAATTTTTTTATTTGATTCTGAAAACAATACTATGGTTGTTGGGTTTTCATCCATCCTCAAGAAAATTTCACTATATGTCAGCGGCCAGCATTATGGTGGGATTAACATTAAGTGGGCATAGCCCCAGGGGCAACACACGACCATCTGCAGGTGTGGCCAGCAATGTGGTGGGAGGAAAGTGGGCATAGCCCCAGGGGCAACACAACGACCATCAGCAGGTGTGGCCAGCAATTTGGTGGGAGGAAAGTGGGCATAGCCCCAGGGGCAACACACGACCATCTGCAGGTGTGGCCAGCATTGTGGCTGGGAGGAAAGTGGGCATAGCCCCCAGGGGCAACACACGACCATCTGCAGGTGTGGCAGCAGTGTGGTGGGAGGAAAGTGGGCATAGCCCCAGGGGCAACACACGACCATCTGCAGGTGTGGCCAGCATTGTGTGGCAAGAAACCGGGCATAGCCGGGGGGCAACACATGACCATCCACAGGTGCAGCCAGCATTGTGGTGGGAGGAAACCAGGCATAGCTCATGGAAAACACACGGCCATCCTCAGGTGTGGCCAGCATTGTGGTGGCAGGAAACCGGGCATAGCCTGGGGGTAACAATCACGGCCATCTGGCAGGTGCGGCCAGCATTGTGGTGGGAGGAAACCGGGCATAGCCTGGGAGCAACACACGACCATCCACAGGTGCAGCCAGCAATGTGGTGGGAGGAAAGTGGGCATAGCCTGGGGGCAACACATGGCCATCCACAGGTGCAGCCAGCATTGTGGTGGCAGGAAACCGGGCATAGCCCGGGGGCAACACACGGCCATCCGCAGGTGCGGCCAGCATTGTGATGGGAGGAAACCGGGCATAGCCAGGGGGCAACAATCACGGCCATCTGCAGGTGCAGCCAGCATTGTGGTGGCAGGAAACCGGGCATAGCCCTGGGAGCAACACACGACCATCCACAGGTGCGGCCAGCATTGTGGTGGCAGGAAACCGGGCATAGCCCGTGGGCAACATACAACCATCCACAGGTGCAGCCAGCATTGTGATGGGAGGAAACCGGGCATAGCCCGGGGAAAACACACGGCCATCTGCAGGTGAGGCCAGCATTGTGGTGGCAGGAAACCGGGCACAGCCCTGGGAGCAACACGCAACCATCCACAGGTGCGGCCAGCGTTATGGTGGGAGGAAAGTGGGCATAGCCTGGGGGCAACACACGACTATCCGAAGGTGCGGCCAGCATTATGGTTGCAGGAAACCAGGCATAGCCCTGGGGGGAAACACACAATGATCCACAGGTGCAGCCAGCATTATGGTGGGAGGAAAGTGGGCATAGCCTGGGGGCAACATGCAACCATCCGCAGGTGCGGCCAGCATTATGGTGGGAGGAAAGTGGGCATAGCCTTGGGGGGCAACACACGACCATCCACAGGTGCGGCCAGCATTGAGCTGGGAGGAAAGTGGGCATAGCCCCGGGGCAATACGCAACCATCCGCAAGTGCGGCCAGCATTATGGTGGGAGGAAACCGGGCATAGCCCGGGGCAACACATGGCCACCCGCAGGTGTGGCCAGCATTGTGGTGGGAGGAAAGTGGGCATAGCCCGGGGGCAGCACACGACCATCTGTACAGCACTAGCAAGACCTTCCAAGTACAACCAGAGAGGAAGTCAGCTGTGGACCAACTCACAGCTACTGCACTGGCGAGTTTCTGGGCTATCGTGCAGTACTGGCATGCTAACCACACTCACTCAATCAGTCTGAGCTGGATTTAAAAGTGTGACTTTTAAAAGGGCTGTTTTCTATTTCTTTTCTGTAATCTATTTGGATTTATGTTTATTTATTAGATCGTTGCCTCACACCGTACCTTTTACTGGTGGAAGAAACGAAAGTGTCCAGTGAATAAACCACTGACCATTGGCAAGTTACTGACAAACTTAACCACATGTGACAACTGAATATAACATTGGTGGACAACGAACGGTAGATGACAACAGAAGCATCGTTGACCATTTATTGTCATGTAAGACCCACAAGCAGGTTGTTGTTTAATAAACACCTTGCTGTTGGTGACACCCAGTTTTATTGATGGAGTAACCATGAGTACTTAGTGACTCAATACTGAAAACTCTTCCACTGTGAGTTCAAGTCCAGCGCATGCTGGTTTCCTCTCCGGCCGTAAGTGGGAAGGTCTGGCAGCCACCTGTGGGTGGTCATGGGTTTCGCCTGGGCTCTGCCCGGTTTCCTCCCACCATAATGCTGGCCACCGTAGTATAAGTGAAATATTCTTGAGTACAGCGTAAAATACCAACCAAATAAATAAAAAACTTAAAGAAGCAACTGGAACTATGGACTACCACTTATATTTTCATAAGTTACCATTTTATTAGCATCCATCAATGTTCTGTGAGCAAGGCCACAGTCTTGCGCATATACATACATATACTGTATACAAAAAAAGAACCCAATATTCTGGGACAACATAGAAAGCGCAAGACAAACAATCACATATGTAAATCTGTCAGAAATTAAAGAGCAAAATTTAAACACTTCAGAGATTCGACTCATTCCATCATAAAGATAAAAGCGATTTGATGAACACATTCAGCACATGTAGACCTGCTATCAAACAGTTCTGGAGGTACATGTGGACCTGCTATTACACAGTTCTGGGGGAACGTGGACCTGCTATTACACAGTTCTGGAGGTACATGTGGACCTGCTATTACACAGTTCTAGGGGAACATGTGGACCTGCTATTACACAGTTCTGGAGGTACATGTGGACCTGCTATTACACAGTTCTGGGGAACGTGGACCTGCTATTACACAGTTCTGGAGGTACATGTAGGCCCGCTATTACACAGTTCTGGAGGCACATGTAGGCCTGCTACAGTATTACACAGTTCTGGAGGTACATGTGGACCTTCTATTACACAGTTCTGGGGGAACATGTGGACCTGCTATTACACAGTTCTGGAGGTACATGTAGGCCTGTTATTACACAGTTCTGGAGGCACATGTAGGCCTGCTACAGTATTACACAGTTCTGGAGGTACATGTAGGCCTGCTATTACACAGTTCTGGAGGTACATGTAGGTAGATGTTGAACTTAAAGCAGATGTTCTGAATAAGATTGAAATAAGTTTCTGGCTTGTCCCTGACACATTGTATGTCTGAATATAACCTTTGGACACCAGACAATCGAGACGTTGTTATCTTTCAAGCCATTACCTTCTACCCTAATTTTGCATGACCTTTCCCTGCACTGGCAAATGGCATAATAGCTATATTTGCTTCATCACTCTGGTATGAAAGCTAGTACACAAGATGAATTTGCTTTGATTTGATAATTTTGGATTTTTCTTGTGTACAAGATCAAGTCACATGTCCAAGACTGGTAATTCAAAGGTCATCAAAAGTTAATTACAGTAATGGAGCTGTTTGAACTGGATTCTGGGCTTCATTTGAATGCAAGCTCAAATAACCTACATTCTTCAAGGGCAAAGATCTGAAGGTCATGTTGGTCAGTGGAAGGTCATGTTGGTCAGTGCAATGTCATGTTGGTCAGTGCAAGGTCATGTTGGTCAGTGCAAGGTCATGTTGGTCAGTGCAATGTCATGTTGGTCAGTGCAAGGTCATGTTGGTCAGTGCAAGGTCATGTTGGTCAGTGCAATGTCATGTTGGTCAGTGCAATGTCATGTTGGTCAGTGCAAGGTCATGTTGGTCAGTGCAAGGTCATGTTGGTCAGTACAACATCATGTTGGTCACTGGAAGGTCATGTTGGTCAGTGCAAGGTCATGTTGGTCAGTGGAAAGTCATGTTGGTCAGTGGAAGGTCATGTTGGTCAGTGCAATGTCATGTTGGTCAGTGGAAGGTCATGTTGGTCAGTGCAATGTCATGTTGGTCAGTGGAAGGTCATGTTGGTCAGTGCAAGGTCATGTTGGTCAGTGCAAGGTCATGTTGGTCAGTGCAATGTCATGTTGGTCAGTGCAATGTCATGTTGGTCAGTGCAAGGTCATGTTGGTCAGTGCAATGTCATGTTGGTCAGTGCAATGTCATATTGGTCAGTGCAAGGTCATGTTGGTCAGTGCAAGGTTATGTTGGTCAGTGCAAGGTCATGTTGGTCAGTGCAAGGTCATGAGATTATACACTATGAGACAGAGGTCTGTAGCTACGACACCATTTTTGCATGACACTAGAGTTATGACTGGCTTCCTTGTTGCTGGCTGATGCTATGCTTAAGTGAAAACCAAACTTTTATCAGACAGCGCTGACAGGGCATTACTGACGTAATTGTAACAGTGACTTGATAACAGAGCGTAACAGCCCTCTACAAAGGGAAGCAAATCTTGTGACTTGGGCCACTACAGTGCTTGCTACATTATTCAATAAAAACTCTAAGCATGAGGGCTTAAGTCTCGTCAAAGTCAAAAAATAAAAATAAAAAATACTTTGAGCTGCCGAGAATGTTCATCTTCAATTTATTCAGTAACAACTATAATTATCCAAGATCACTTGTAATGTGACTGAAATGACTGGTATCAATGTTCCACAACACGTATGTAGATGTAACTACTGTTAGATATAACTACTGTTACATCAGTTACAAGATTTGCTTCCCTTTGTAGAGGGCCGACGAGCTTTATCAATGTGTTAATGAAGATAAACCTGATATGAATCTGACGAGGGGCTGCTGTACAACTATACATGTAAAATATGTGTACCAATAGATTGCGAAAAACTAAGCCTTTTATCACAGACATTACAAAAAAAAAAAATTAAAATAAAAAATCAAAGAAAAGAAAACAGAGACTGATTATGGCAGAACTGAGAGTATAAAGACAACCATGACTTTAGACCAGCAGATACCTTGTATGTCATTTTGATAACAAACATGAAGATGTGTATTTATATACAGATACATCCAGATGTACACTATAAATGCCGTGATATATTATACATGTATATTCTCCAACAATGACACTTCAAATGACGGACAACAATCACAAAAGCTCATTAATAACATTTATCTCTCTTTTTTAAAAGTGTATACAATGGGTAGCTTATTAAAAAATACAAAATGTGAAAGGTACAAGTGTACATGCACCAAGACAATTGGATTTCATACTATTTTCAAAAAGAAGGAAACAACATCTAATGACCTTCACAAAAATGGGGGGTGGGGGGAGGGGGTAGACAACTTTGACAAACTTTGTCTTGGAAAGATATTGCTAATATTTCAATGTGACACAATATTAAAGTACATGTAGTCCTCCAACATTATACTGTACAAGAAATGTTGAACTGTGATCAAATTTGATTTTGATGTTTAATTTAATGTATACTATTGGAATTGAAAAATGGTGATATACATAAAATAATGCGTTAAACAATTAAAAGCACTGTGCATGCACCTCAGCCAGATGTAAATACAGCATACATAACTTCTACAGGCTTGAAAACAGTTAACCTGACTGATGAACAACGCACAAGCATTATAAAATACATGTAAATATATATTGCAATAGTAAGCATTGAGCTACACAGATAACTTGTATTTTCACGGATTCTTCCACAGTCACACTGAATTGTTTCAAGCAATATACAAGTTTGAGCAGTAAAAATCAGGTAAGAATAAATATTATAGCCTTAGGCTTCAAAACATTTGTTGTACAAGTTACAGTGCTTGTATTATTACATCTACAACTTATACTGAACAAAGGGAGATAATTATCTCCATTACCTCCCCTTACCTGGTGCAAACAGAACCAGCACTTTGCCTTGGTTTACGTATTGCATATTCATGACGCTGGTGACATACAATGTACATGCACACTACATAAACCATAGACATGTCTACATAATCATCTCAATATTCACAATTTCAAAGAGTATAATAAAAGTCAACCTTACTGGATACTATAAACAGAGATTAAACATTCTGCATGTATACTACACACATTAGGGGCAGTTTTTAGCTTCATGAACATATCCGTGTACAGTTCCAAAATATTTGAGAGAAAACCAAACAACCTTCCCTTTTGAGGCCTACAATGTACACGTATAGATGTGTTCAATGACGAACAGTAAAACACTTTATATACACTGTTTACAACACTTCATCCTAAAAGTAATGTTCACGAAGTTATACATGCACACCTGTTGCTCGTTATCTTTATAGTCCCACAATGTACATGAAATAGTGTGCTATTATGGTTAGAGGATTAACCAATTAATTCTTTAGCTTTGATTTGCTCACCATCAAGTATCATTGACACTTACATAAAATACTTAATTATTAAGCCTGCAGGTAAAATCTCTTCTTTTAAAATCTTGCTTCAAGACATACAATACACCAAGCTCCACGCATCCACACACAGACATACCAATCCCTTACCATAGTCAGACTAACAAGAAATTCTGATATAAAAGTCTGATCAGATTTCACATAAAAGATGTCGAATAATGTGTCTCTTACATTGTACATGTAGACATGTATGAAATGGATCCTGGAAAGAAAAGACTTCAAATACTTCTGAAACACATTACAATATATAGAAAGTCAGTCTGACCATTTGACATACATTCTGCACCTGACGTACTCTGTGACATGTGATGCCACATTAATGTCATCGCCATGTTTACATTTTCACAGGAATTAATGGCAGAATGGTACAAACACATGTAATTAATGGTAGAACAGTACATGTAATTAATGGTAGAACAGTACATGTAATTAATGGTAGAACAGTACATGTAATTAATGGCAGAACGGTACATGTAATTATTAGTAGAACAGTACATACACATGTTATTAATGGTAGAATGGTTCATGTATACCCTGTAGTGCTTAGAATACATGTACATGATCTACATTTAATTACATGTAAAATTACTTGCATTTGATAAAATAACGAAAACTGACATTTCTGTGAAGCAGATCGACATGTTGGTCTTCAACTGATAAAACAATGAAGAAACAAACACAACTTTTCTACCTGGAGGAACCATAAGAGAAGTAGTGTCAAAAAATTTGTCAATTCTATTGAGTGTAATGAGTGAACAATGACAGTGTCAAGATACATGTAATTGTCCATACAACAATGTTGTTAATTTATTCACATACAACAATGTTGTTAGTTTATTCACATACAACAATGTTGTTAGTTTATTCACATACAACAATGTTGTTAGTTTATCCATTTGATTGGTGTTTTATGCCATACTTAAACAATGTTGTTGATACTGAAATTCAAGTGAATGGTACTGAGAAGAACAATGTCTTAATTTTCAGACTAAAACATGAAACTTGCTGATAATGAAAATCAGAAATCCTCAAATGTTAAAAATAGAACACTTATAATACTTTAAAAGAAATGACATATTTTAAGGTAAAACCTAAAAGCATGTACCTGAACATATGTAGCACCAGATTACCATCCAAAGTAGTCAAAGTGCCATGTGTCATAACCTTTGAACAAACTTGTTACAGTACTTACTGTACATGAAAGACCGTGCACTGTTTTCAGTGCATGTAACATATACACAGGTACATGCATATGTATCTGTTATAAAAAAAAAAGGCAAGCCTTTCATGAAAACTCTGGCAAAATATGGCAATAAGTAGTTCAAGCACTTCCAAGCCTATGTTTGATAATAATTCCATCTATCCAGCAAACAGAAATACAAGTACTCTAATTCTTCTAAAATTCAGGACAGGTATGTGTAGTGTTGAAAGCAGAATATCACATTTCTTTAACAGCCTTTTGGAAAAGTAAAGATGTGAGTATGTTTTTCTAACCATGTGAGAAAAAGAGAAACTCACTATTCCTAGTAGAATTACATATATATTGGTTAAATTGATCAGACCAGGTGTCCAAAATCTTGAAAGGGATAAGGTTCAGGTAGGTACACGTACGTGTAAATGTAACAAGTGAATCAAATCATGGCACATTTTTACTGTGAGCTTTAAAAACTTTAACACCGGTACCAAATGGCAAGATTATGTAAACTATAAAATACAAAATGTCAAAAGTAGGATTTAAACCCTAAGTACATGTGAGAGTGGTGTTGTAAACACATGTGTGATAAAACATTTCTGTATTATGATATCATACTGGACATAATTATCTCCCTTTAAAACATTTACCTCTTCTCTTTTGGCTAGTTATTTCCCTTGACATGAAAAAAACAACAACAACAAAATAATGCAAAGACACTAGATTGCTACATGTAGCCTCCACTATACCCATTATTCCACATTTGAATACTTTCTATATCATTAATGATGACATTTTTATGTCCCACAGATATGAAATCAAAACAATTCATCAAATAAATCAAAACTGCTATCATGTAATTTATTCCTTGATGGAATAAAAGTGTCCATAACATAGGCTTGTAAAAAAAACAAAACATAATGACGTCAGAGGTAGAATACAGAGACCATTTCAACTAGATCTGTGACAAAATTGCTGAAAACAAAAAACAGGATAAAGAATGCCTACAAAAATAAATGTGGCAAATAAATGACATAAATCAGCATTTACAATAAACTTTTTCGCTGCTCCTTGCCTAAATCTAACAAACCGCAATATTTTCTGAGATTCTAATTACGAAATGTCATGATACACATGTGAGTTGATTTTAAAATGTTTCAATGACAAGGTCTCAATAGATTTTGACAATTTACACCTGGACTGATGCTGATTTTAACATGCTTCTAAGTGCTGTCAGAAGCACCTGTACCTGTAACCTCTTTATTTGTGTACCTGTAACCTCTTTATTTGTGTACCTGTAACCTCTTTATTTGTGTACTTATGCTGTCAACAAAAAATTAGACTGCCACAAAGCTACATGTACAAATGTAGCTAACACTGTTTATAACTGATAAAACCTGATACATCATCATCCTGAACTTTATTTATAAACCCAGAATTAAATTTATCTTTATTACAAAGTCTATTTTGGAGTTTGACGTGTCCGGAAAACCAGTACTTCTGTGTTTATATACACGTATCTGTACATGTTCTTGCCGAGGCACATGTGTATTGTACGTGTACATATACATGTATGTACGTGTACATGTGTATGCAAGGATATGTCATTATCAGTAACGTACAAACTGGTGAAATGTTTAAAAATGAACACATGTACATGTCCTATACACCAAATGTCACAAAAAGCTAAACATAAAATTGTTCTACAGTACTAAGACTCATTTTTGCATAAAAATGTATAAATCAAAGATATACATATACTGAATAAATAAATAAAGCATGTGACTAAAACAAGCATACATGTACATGTATTCTATAAAAGATATTAAAATAAGACAGGAAGTAAATTAATGAGACAGTCAATATTGCCTATTTATAAACATGCTGCAGTGGAAGATTACACTTTGCAAAAAAGGGGGTGTCAAGTAGCACAATATGATGCTTGTGACTAGGCCAATCACTCACAGCTGCATGTGGATGTTTACATGAAAACTCTTGCAAATACACTATTCAGCACGCTCAACTGGTAACCATGGTAATGCACACCACCTCTCTAAAAAAGGAGATAAAAAAAATAATACCTTATTTGTCCCTCAGCATCGTTTTCTGGGTACACATTTACAGTTACTTATAACGCACATGTACATGTACCTTAGCTTACACGTGACTTTGATTGGCTGATGGCAAAACTCTTCTCAAGAATATATGTAGCAACAGAATTTCATCTGGAGAGCGAGATCAATACGAATTCCATATTTCTGGAAGGCAAGTGTTCTCTCATAAACTTCATGTATGACGAAATCAATGGTACCCCAGATATTACTGACTGTTTATTACCCCCCTGATCTCAGAGGCAGTGGGCATATGACCAAATCAATGGTACCCCAGATATTACTGACTGTTTATTACCCCCTGATCTCAGAGCCAGTGGGCATATGATCAAGTCAATTGTACCCCAGATATTACTGACTGTTTATTACCACCTCATCTCAGAGGCAGTGGGTGTATGACCAAGTCACTGGTACCCCAGATATTACTGACTGTTTATTACCACCTCATCTCAGAGCCAGTGGGCGTATGACCAAGCCAATGGTACCCCAGATATTACTGACTGTTTATTACCCCCTGATCTCAGAGCCAGTGGGCATATGACCAAATCAATGGTACCCCAGATATTACTGACTGTTTATTACCCCCTGATCTCAGAGGCAGTGGGCGTAAGACCAAGTCAATGGTACCCCAGATATTACTGACTGTTTATTACCCCCTGATCTCAGAGCCAGTGGGCATATGACCAAGTCAGTGGTACCCCAGATATTACTGACTGTTTATTACCCCCTGATCTCAGAGCCAGTGGGCATATGACCAAATCAATGGTACCCCAGATATTACTGACTGTTTATTACCCCCTGATCTCAGAGCCAGTGGGTGTATGACGAAATCAATGGTACCCTAGATATTACTGACTGTTTATTACCCCCTGATCTCAGAGCCAGTGGGTGTATGACGAAATCAATGGTACCCTAGATATTACTGACTGCTTATCTCAGAGGCACCGGGTGCAGGGCAATCTCGAGGAGGGCTGGGAATAAACCGACACCTTGTTCAAAAATTTATTTAAACTGTCGTCTTCATTATGACCTACTATCAACCAGTTTTTCTTCTGTACAACAACACTAAGGTAGACCACAGAGTTCTCTCCCTTTTAAAAAAGAAAAAAAGGTTGTTTCCAATTGTTTCTGCGTCCTTAAACAATGTACAACTGTTACATCTCCTATTACAAGAGGTGGACAATTTGTTATCTCCTTTCTAAAAGAGGTGGGCATTAACACCCTGTACTGTCTACATGTGCATCTCATATACCTCAAACTGAAACGAAACAGAACCTTTATGACCTCATAGTCTACAGGAGAGTTCATGCATGCTGATTATCTTAAAGGATGTACTTGTATTACTGCCATTTCAAAAGATCTAACACACCCTTACATAATAAATGCATGCCAAAAATGTTTGCCTTCCAAACAGGCTTCTTTCACACTTCCTGGCTTGAAAGAGGGGGTTGATATTAATGGACACACACACAGAATGCACCAACTGGAGACAGTTTTTCAAAAATGACCAGGTCATTAAAAACTTGACCAACCACGTGTGTGTGAGCAGCAGATGACCAATCACGTGTGTATCTGAGCAGCAGAAGAGTCATCCATCCAAAACTAAGCGTGTATCATGAAGACACCAAAAAAAAATACGCACATTCTATCAGCACAAAGCTGGGATACATGCATGTTACAGCAATGCTGATTGGTCAATTCCAAAGATGATTTACATATGTGTGACACATTTCTTCCTCACAAATTAGGAATACCATCTCAGCTGCACATTTCAGCCAGCCAATCAGATTACAAGCTCAAGGTATTGTCAAGGTGATTTGGTCTAAGATGAGCAAGTTTTGAGTGTTCATATTGGAAAAGAGGAACCCACACATTTCCTCATGTCTGATTACTTTGTGCTTTGGTCAAAACCCCCCACACATCATTTACAGTATACAGGAACTAGCCCCTTGAATGAGCAACACTTGTCCAGTTCTCAGATCGCACACTGTACATTTCTCAGATCGCCCACTGTAGAGTTCTCAGATCGCACATTGGTCCAGTTCTCAGACCGCACACTGTACAGTTCTCAGACCATACTTGTGCAATTCTCAGATTGCACACTGTACAGTTCTCAGATCGCACACTGTACAGTTCTCAGATAGCACACTGTACAGTTCTCAGACCATACTTGTGCAATTCTCAGACCACACTTGTGCAGTTCTCAGATCGCCCACTGTACAGTTCTCAGATCGCACACTGTACAGTTCTCAGATTGCATACCATACAGTTCTCAGACCACACTTGTGCAATTCTCAGATCGCACACTTGTCCAGTTGTCAGATCGCATACTGTATAGTTCTCAGACCACACTTATGCAATTCTCAGATCGCACGCTTGTCCAGTTCTCAGATCACACACTGTACAGTTCTCAGATCGCACACTTGTTCAGTTCTCAGATCGCACACTTTATACACAGATCTGGAAGATTATTATCTTTTCCACAGTTGCTTAGCAACTTCAGCCATGCTGGCACCATTTGATTTCAGTAGAAATTTCATCTTGTACAAATCATCAACAGATCTTGACTGTGTGCTTCGAGCAGACATTCGTGCTAATTTGTTGATCAAGGAGGCCCTCTGAACTTCCAACCACATGTCGAATGCTTGTTCTTGGGCATTAGAGTTCATAATGTCTTCTAGCGCCTTCATCTCTGGTCCCCAGAGACTGAATTCCAAGACGGCACGTGCGATGGACAGACACTCTGTGTGCTCCTGATGAAGCAGTTCCGTCACACGGTCCATGGCTGACTCAAATCGCGGCGGAAACTTCTGCTCAATGCATGTGAATGATAGGATCATCTCCTGCATGATACGTTTCGCGTTTCCGCAAATGCTGTCGTCTGGCGATCCGTTTTCATGTGCCTTCAATTTGGGCCAAATGCTGATGAACTTTCCCGACATGCCAATTGCAGAGACAATGTTCATATCCTGTAGCCCAATGTTTGACAGCGAATACCCGCGCTCCAATGCAAACAAGAACGCACGGAAGCACTGAACTAGCACGAAGACAAAATGCTGGTAGTAGTCATCACTCGTCACTTGCATGCTCTCCTGAAGAGAGTAGAAATAATCGTTGAGAAACTCGTAGGTATGGTAGCGTGTCACCACAATGTGAACTTTGACCCGTCCACCTTGATCCTGATTGGTCATTTCCCGGGGCAGCTTCCAGACCTGAAGGAGACTCTCTGAGAGAAACTTCACTGGAATGTTGTCTGTGAACGCTGCGAGGATGTTTAACCAGTTAACGTGTGCCAAGGCTTGTGAATTCTCGTGCTGAGATTTAGGGAATATCTGAATAAAACAGAAGAGAAAATATAGAAAATAGGTGTTACAAACAAAACAAAAAGAAAAACAAAAAAAATAAATAAAAAAATGAACCATTATGAGTTTGTTTCCGATTACAATATCTCAGTTTTACAATGTGAAGACATAATCATAATGAACACCAAACCCATCAAAAACAAATTTCCTGTCATATTACCCCTATGACTACTTAGTTACATTTGCATCTATAAGGCCATCATAAAAAATATATCTGTAAGCAGCATAAACTCAAATTACCCTTCAAAAAAAGAGCCCTATAGTTTTTATAGGGCTACTGGTAGATATTTTTTTTTTTTGGCACATTTTGTCAAAAAAATTCCCCCTGACTTTATCTTTTTTTTCTGATAGGGTTGTGTTTTCCCCAACAAAGAATTTTTTAAGGATTGCCTGAAAGGTTTGTAATGCGAATTTTGTTCCCTAATTTATGCAGATGAAAGGGTTATACCGGTGAACACTGCATATGTTACAGTATATATTCATATGAATATATAATAACAAATGTCCAATAATAAATGTATACGAATGTTTATTATTTTAATCGGTGTATGAAAACTTGTATATATGAATATTAAATGTAAATGTAAAATACATGTATGCCCCTCCTCATTATAACACAGTTTGTATATTTATCTACTTTACGCCATACTCGAGAATATTTCACTTATACATCATTGGCCAGCATTATGGTAGGAGTTGACTGGGCATAGCCCAACAGAAACCCACGACAATCTGCAGGTTGCTGACAGACCTTCCCGCGTACGGCGGGAGAGGAAGCCAAAATGAGCTGGACTTGAACTCACAGCATATACATTGGTGAGGGGCTTCTGGGTCATTATGCAAATCTGTGTGTGAAAACTTTGATAATTCACTTATGTCACAGCGGCCAGCATAACGGTGGGAGGAAACCAGACCGAGCCCGGGTGAAACCCACAACAATCCACAGGCTGCATGAACTGAGCTTGAATTCAAAGTACTGTACTGCTGAGATGTTTCTGGGTCACTGTGCTGGGCTCGCATGCTAACCACTCAGCCACACTGGCTCGTACACAGTTCACTAAAACACAGATTCAATGTGACACTGTCATAAATGTATCCCCCAAATCTTATATGTGCACATGTATGTGTTATACATGTTATAGCATGCAAAATCAGAACATCCCCACCATCACTTTCTGCTTTTAGGTCACGATATTTGAAACTGTTTCTACTTGCTCAAGGATTGTTATAGACATGACAGAGGGCCTTTGGGCAGTTACAATGTACCAGTTTCATTCATGAATGTCGCAGGCTACCAGGGACCATTACACCTCGCACAACACACACACACACCGCTTACGACATGGTCACAAATTTGTCCCCAACAACAGCGCTGTAACGAGGCAGAGCTGCATACATTACTTACCATGAGTTGGAATATGGTTGTATCAGACTTGAGCTCCGGGAGAGTAGCTTGGTACACAACACATTTGTTTGATGTAAACAGAGGACTGTCTGAACACAGTCGAAAGTGAGTCCAGCGAAGCGTCCCTCGAACAACAGGATTGTTGTTCAACAGATCCGACTCCGTGTCTTTTAAAATCTCTTGCAAGGATTCGAAATTTGCACCTGTGATCTTGTTGAAGTTTTCCCGCAAGCACTCCAGCGAATAGTTCTTGGAGGCACATCCAGGACGGTTCATTGCCACATACTGTTCAACCGTCGATTTCCTTGCTGCTGTTGGTTTGGCAAGAACCTGTGGTTTCCGTCTGGGAACAGGCTTGGGCCTCCCTTGGCCCGGTGGTCCTGTGGCCGGTGGAGGCCCAGTGGCTGGTGGAGGCCCTTGAAGTGGGAAAGAATTCGGGCCGGCGATTTCGGGGCTAAGTTTCTCTCCGCACTTTGTCCTTGGTGCCGGGCGTGGTAAAGTCTGGCTTCTTATTGCCGGTTTGGGCGTGCCTTCACGGGATGACGGTTGTGAGGGAGGTCTCTCATTGACGACATGAGGCATCTCGGCTATGACTGCCTCACGAACAGTTTCTTGCACCATCGCTGGCGATGATGTCTGCTTCTGGAGTTCTGGTTTGGGTTTGGTTTTGTTTGGTTTGATCTTTATCTCTGGATAGAGCTCTTCACGTTTTACATCACCGTTCGGAATTTCCTCGTAGATTGGCTGCGATGCCAAAAAGAGTTCTCTCTCTTCTTCCAACGACAACACTTTCTTTGGAGATTCGACTTTCTCTTCCTTTTGCACAGCAGCCTGCGTTACGGTCGCCCCTTGTTCTCCCGCTGAGGCAACCACGGGCTCCAAATACCCCTCTAAACTCATGCTCATTGACTGACTGCGTGGACCAATCGGCTCGTACAAATTTTCCAAAGAACCCAGCGGAGACAAAGATGGAGGTTCTGGTGGGTCGTCATAACTACGCTTACTTCCGATGGACCCTGACCCACTGTCTTGAGAACTGGATCCGCCTAGATAAAAAAAATATATAATGTATAAAGGTCAATCTGATTTATTTATTTATTTGATCGGAGCTTTACACCACACTCAAGAATATTTCATTTATACAATGTCAGCATATGTTATGGTGGGAGTGCTGCCTCAGCGGAATGCCATGCTGAAGACACCAGACAAGACGTCCCACCCTATCACATTATACTGACACCAGACATGACGCCCCACCCGGTCACATTATACTGACACCGAGCCAACCGATACTTGTCCTAGTGTATTTCACCTAAAGTTTAGCATTTTTCAAGTGACAAATTTTGCTTAATTCATCCACTCTGATTATAAGGTCACTTAAAATTTATTTTGTGAAGTTTCATTTTCTTAAAACTATAGTGTTGGCAACATATGTTTCATTTGCAGAACTTATGTGCTTCTGAAAGAGCATTATTACAAAACTTTACATGTAGGTGAAATACAGTATTCCTCTTTAAAATGTCTGAAGTAAAGTATAATGTCTTAGGTATGACTCCATTCAGGGTTGAACCTGGGCTCTACTGGCACCCCAATTTTTCTAATTTTTCAACTGCCTCAGCAACCAATGTTTTGTAACATTCTGAGAAAACTATGGGGTATAGAGAAATAATTTGCATAGTTTTACGAAGCTTGCATCTTTAATAACACAAACAAGTCATTCTTACAGGTAGCATTATTTTCATAAGAAGTGTATGCATAAACTTCCATTGAAAAAAGTACTTTAGAGGTTGAAAATTTAGAGTGGATGCTCAATCCACAATGCCGTAGCTGCCAGTGAATCAATGCTGTAGACGCGAGTTTACCTGACGCATACGAGCTGTCATCTCCGAGGGTGATCGTGTTCCGCCGGGTCACCGCCTTAGTTGTGCTATTCGTGGAGGTCATGCCCTGGATAAGCTAATCAATGAGGCCACGAAGGTACAAGTTAGCCAGTATATAAAAGGTAATACACATAGGCTTATTTTCATTATTTTATTTTAATTTAATGAAGATATCATTCACTATATAATGGCAATCATAGAAAACTTGCTGAGCTAATTGTCCGCACAATGTCGTAAATATTTACCACTACTGAAAAATTACAAATACTTGCCACTGGTGGACAGATAAATACACATGCTGTACTTCTCAGCTCGTATTGCAGGGATATACGATTGTCTCGTATTGCAGGGATATACGATTGTCTCGTATTGCAGGGATATACGATTGTCTCGTATTGCAGGGATATACGATTGTCTCGTATTGCAGGTACATACGATTGTCTCGTATTGCAGGGATATACGATTGTCTCGTATTGCAGGGATATACGATTGTCTCATATTGCAGGGATATACGATTGTCTCAATAGATAGTATGATAAATTCTTTCACGTGAATCATTGTGAACTCTTTTGAACATGAAGGCGCAAGTAGGTCACTGACTGGTACACTGCTACATTTACACTGGCCAGTTTTATACATTCGTTTTATGAACTCTTTGAACAAGTGGTGTAACGAATTATTTTTAAAGTCAGCTGTACAGTTTACAAGAGATTGTACGTACAGTCATGATCCGTTTGAACAAGTGGGCACAGGGTGCTCTGCAACACAGTGATATAGGCGAAAATTAATTTGAACACGTGTAGTCATGACAGTTACAATCATTTTAAGCCCACTATCCCTTACTGGGACATGGCCCGTTTCACTTCAGTTTGTACTACTCTAATTTTTATACATCATCATTATCACTGTACTTACGATTGGTCCAGAGATGTCAGACCTGTCTATCTTCTTCGTCTCGGCGGGAAGGGACGACTCTGTAATCGACTTGGCCCTCTTCACAGATGCCTTCACAGGTCCCGGGGGAGGCGGTGCTGGGGGGCGGGATTTCCGTGGACCTCCGATCCTTCCCAGAATGCTCCGCCTACCTTTCTGACAAGGCAGTTCGATTTTCTCACAGACACGTGACTCCCAAGGTGGAAGGTAAAGCTCCTGGTCCTGAACAGCAGGGGGAGGGGCCGGGGGCATGCTGGTTGGTCTGTCGTCATGGTGACCATCTTTCTTCACCTCATTGGTCGAGGGTGTTGGAGACTTTGGTGACGTTGGAGGCTCTGGGGCAGGAAGTTTCTTTGGCTCAATGGATTTTGCCGCCTTCCCAGGTTTACCTTCCATGCCGCCCTTGCTCAGACGTAGCTCCAGCTCTTTGGCAAACAGAGGATTTTTGGTTTCCAAGGCTTTGGATGCTGTCACAGGTCTTGGTGCTTCACGCTTTGTTGGGCTCTTGACTCTGCGACGCACCTGTGATATGTCTGGAGATTTCTGGCTTTGTTTTGAAGTGTCGAGTTTGAAATCTCTACGACAACCGTCACCACTGCGCTTTGGAGATGCTAACCCTCTTTTGGGATTGTCCTCTTTCTTGAGGGAAGAATGTCCCGGGTTTGATGTGGTAGGAAAAGAGGTCAAACTCATAGACATAATTTCCGGAATCTTATTGTCTTCAAAATTCACTGATTTCGACATACACGCAGGAATGTCAGGTTCAGTGGTAGACTTATCTACCTTTGCTTCGCCCTCTTGTTGACTAAACTCGTCTTGGTTTTTTCCATATATTTCCTCCATGATATCACTAATGGCATATTTCATTGGAGTAGGCGACACTTTTGGTTTTGTTGGATTCGTAACTTTGCCATTTTTGGTATCAGATGATTCTAGCACATCGTCTGTAGAAGACTCAGCCAAGGAAACCTGGTCACCATTTGTTTCGTCTGCCACAGCGTTCTTATCTACAAATTTGATTGTGTCCTCCATGGCTGTAACAGTGATAGTCTCACCATTGCCTTCGCTTTCTTTCCCTCTGCGGAGAAATTTTGAGAAAAATGACATCAATCCGCTCTTTCGAGCTTCGTTATTTGCCTTGGAGGACAATTTGGGTGAATCCAGGTCACGGGGTTCTGCCTGAACATCTTCTTCTGGAGCTTCTTCGTCTTCAGGTGTTGGTGATGTTGGCCTTGAGGAGTTTGGAATCATCCCCACTTTGACGAATCTGAATGTGGGATCTGGTGTCTGTGACGTCACCTTATTTGGAGATTTCACAGGCTCTCCTGGGGGTTCCGGAGGTGGGGAATTCGGGGGTTGCGGGGCAGGGCGTTTTCCCTTCAAGTTTTGCTTGTTCAAGTCTAGATTAGCTGCAATGGATGCCATTTTGGCTTCAAATGCATGTGATTTGCCTTTAGAAGCCCTTCCTGAATCAGTCCGCTGGAATGCTTCCTCCTGACTAGAAGTGGCGTCAGTTGTTCCCTTGGCTGGTTGAGTATTTGCGCTGGTTTCAGCCTCCGTCATGGATTCCGTCATGACTGACCCACGCTTGGCTGCTTTTGGCACGTGTTCGGGTTTGGGGCTTTTCTGAGGGGTACCTTCCTCGCTGTGTTTAGTCACGGTTTCAGGTTCCGTCTCTTCGTCCTTCCAGACTTCATCCAGGAGCTTTATGGCAGCCTTCAGTTCTGCGTCATTTGATTTGTCGCTCAGCATTTGCAAAGTTATGGACATTTCAGCCTGAGGCTCCGCCCCCGTGCTTGATTCCTTCCGAGAGCGTCTTCCTAACGTTCCCGACTCACTGACATTGTCATGTTCAGAAGAGCAATTACTTGATACAGAGACGGCGTCTCCAGCCAAAGACGATCGGGCAGGGGACGTTCGCTCTGAGGAACGCCGCGACCTTGTCGGCGCCGGGGTGGAGGGTAACTCCGGGGGTGGGTAAGATTCTGGAACCTCCCCCGATGACACATCCACAATACCATACGGTTTGACAACAGGCTCTGGATTTATATCTACAACTTTGTATGCTGACGCCACGCGCGGTTTCTTATCCTTCTTAACTTTGAACGCTTCCACAGGAACATCAACATCTGAAACCGAAGACGTTCTGGACGACGCCAGCGACTCAACTCTTGCACCAGTGGCATCCAGAGCAGGAGAAACTTCTCGACTTGATGAAGGGGACTTGTAGCCCTCCGGAGGTTCCGAGGACAAGCGACTCACTCTGTTTGACGACACTTCTGTCTCTGAGGAGCATCTTTCTGTCTGTTCCTCACCGAACACATCTTCCAGCGATGCTCGAAGCTGTGACTTCTTCGCCTGTGGATATGTTCCAACTTTCAACTTCCCTGAATCACAATCTTTTAACGCAGGGAATCTGTCAGGTTTCCATAGCGACTCCAATTCGGCATCCTCAAATTCTTTGCTTGCAACTCGTTTCATTTTTTCTTCCAATGGGGAATCCATTTTAAGATTTTTAACATCAGCATTCCAGCGCGTGTTTTCTAAGGAGAGCAATGAAAACTGCTTTTCCTCTTCCGTCAAGCAAGTATCATTGTCTCCTGCCGAAACTGACCCAGATTCACTTCCTTCCTCTGGAGGTTCATTATCTTCACCTCCATTGTAGCCAATAATCTCAGGGTCGTTCTCAAGGAAGATAACTTTAGCACTTTTTACCATTTTCTTCGGTGATTTCTTCAGAGCACTTTTTGGTTCTGAAGAATCATTACCCTCATTTTTTCCAGGTTCAGGTTTTGCTTTGGATGACTGAGATTCAGGCTTTTTTGATGACACTTTTGATTTTTCTGATGAAGATTTAACGGAAGCCTTCTCACTTTGTTCGATTATCCTTTTATCAGGCTGTCTTAATCCATTTTTAGTCAAACCTGCCAATGGTTGTTTGCCGGCATTGTCTTTTGCTTTTTTCAAGTTTTCTGAGCTTCGTTGACGGGGTGTTGGTTCAGACTTGTGAGTGCCGTCCTTACTCGTCTCCACAGACTTTTTTTCAGATTTTGCCAAACTCTGGGAATTCTGGGACTTGACATTCCCTGAGGATTGTTTGTCTGCACTAGGAGACATCTTCTTGCTGATACTTAAGGCGGATGAAGACGTAACTTTACCATCTGGAGGCTGGGTAATGGAAGTCCGCTTTGCTTTGGTCGGAACAGGCTTACCTCCCTTAGTGCCGCCATCTTTGCTGGCTGTGTGTTCTGCTCTGGACCTCTGACAGTTCTTGCACAGATCTTTCTTCCATGCGTTCTCCGAAAACTCTCCGCAAACGGTTGACATCTCAGCGACTGATTCTTGAGACTTCCCCATTCATCGTCTGAACTAAAACACAGCAAGGGAGGTAACTAGGGTTAGTTGTGAAGTCTGAAAGACTGTATTTACATAGACATATTTACCACAGATAAATGTCAGAGTATTAAATAAGTTGCACAGCTTTAAAATTCTGCTATGGTTTGTCATACAGTCTGAAAAAACAAGTAAACCAGTCTGAAAAATAACAAAATATAAAAAAAAAAAGAACATACATTGTCATTAAGACAAACCAGAACAGGCCTATAAAGTGATCTGGATCCTAGAGCAGCTCTAGATTTGCACCTGAAAACCAGGGGCAATTAAAACCACTAGAGGCTGGATGCCAACACCTGCGGTCTGAAAACAGCCTTGGAATACTGTGGGCCATGTGCTTACATCAACTCACCCACTGTTATAGTGGTAACAGTTATAGTTACTGGTTAACATTTAATGACACAAACTGGTGACGTCAGGCAAGGAAATATTCTGGCTCCCCACCTTGTTCGCATCATATTATTTTCAAAATTAGACCACCTGTCTCTCCAGCTGTTCCGCTGGGCTGAAGCACACGAATGACTACGCTACATGCTGTTCCGCTGGGCTGAAGCACACGAATGACTACGCTACATGCTGTTCCGCTGGGCTGAAGCACACGAATGACTACGCTACATGCTGTTCCGCTGGGCTGAAGCACACGAATGACTACGCTACATGCTGTTCCACTGGGCTGAAGCACACGAATGACTACGCTACATGCTGTTCCGCGGGGCTGAAGCACACGAATGACTACGCTACATGCTGCTCCGCTGGGCTGAAGCACACGAATGACTACGCTACATGCTGTTCCACGGGGCTGAAGCACACGAATGACTACGCTACATGCTGTTCCGCAGGGCTGAAGCACACGAATGACTACGCTACATGCTGTTCCGCTGGGCTGAAGCACAGGAATGACTACGCTACATGCTGTTCCGCTGGGCTGAAGCACACGAATGACTACGCTACATGGTGCTCCGCTGGGCTGAAGCACACGAATGACTACGCTACATGGTGCTCCACTGGGCTGAAGCACACGAATGACTACGTTACATGCTGTTCCGCGGGGCTGAAGCACACGAATGACTACGCTACATGCTGTTCCGCTGGGCTGAAGCACAGGAATGACTACGCTACATGCTGTTCCACTGGGCTGAAGCACACGAATGACTACGCTACATGGTGCTCCGCTGGGCTGAAGCACACGAATGACTACGCTACATGCTGTTCCGCGGGGCTGAAGCACACGAATGACTATGCTACATGCTGTTCCGCTGGGCTGAAGCACACGAATGACTACGCTACATGCTGTTCCACGGGGCTGAAGCACACGAATGACTACGCTACATGCTGCTCCGCTGGGCTGAAGCACAGGAATGACTACGCTACATGCTGTTCCGCAGGGCTGAAGCACACGAATGACTACGCTACATGCTGTTCCACGGGGCTGAAGCACACGAATGACTACGCTACATGCTGTTCCGCTGGGCTGAAGCACACGAATGACTACGCTACATGCTGTTCCGCTGGGCTGAAGCACACGAATGACTACGCTACATGCTGTTCCGTGGGGCTGAAGCACACGAATGACTACGCTACATGCTGTTCCGCGGGGCTGAAGCACACGAATGACTACGCTACATGCACACGGGAAATATTTATCGGAACATATGAAAGACCACTTCACACTTTTCCTTAAGATCTCTTTGAGACTTACAAGCAAACTCGCTGTTTGAAATGTGAAAGAGTTGTTTAAAATGGAGAGTTCATGTTCTTGTTTTCAAAACATGTACATGCAAAGCACCTGATTTCAAGATAAAAAATAAAATCTCTGTATCTTCTTCATACCAAGCTTTGTACACATAAACTTATTATATAAGAAAAACTTATAAAACTTATATTCTGGCTAAAATCTAAATATACTTGTACATCAAAGCTTGGCTAATGCTCCCCTGCTTGCTTGCTTGCTTGCTTGCTTCCAGCATCCCCAGAATCAATCCAACCATTAAGGCTCTGGGAGACTGATTGGGACTCCCAGCTACTCTGATCTCCACAATATTAACTTAGTAAGCAAGACAGTACTTGGGGTTTAACGTCGTACTTAACAATTTTTCAGTCGTATGATGACAAAGGAGTCCTTAGAGTGCACGTGATGTGCCTCCTTGTTGTAGGACGGATTTTCACCATTCTTTTATCTAATGTTGCTTCACTGAGACGACTTACAGAAGGCAAGCAAACTGCCCTGCCTGAGCCATTATACTGCTACGGGTCAACCAGTCGTTGCACTATCCCCTTCATGCTGAATGCCGAGGGAGGAAGTTACAACAGGTTGCTGCCAGACCTTGTCATGTTCGACCAGAGAGTAAGCCAGCATGAGCTGGACTTGAACTGACAGTGAATGGTGAGAAGCTCCTGGGTCACTGTGCCGTGCGGGCGTGCTAGCCTCCACGGCCACGAAGGCCCCACTTTTTACTTACATGATTACAGTCAGTTTTATGGCTGGTGAGACGTTACTGCATGCCAAGGAGAAAACAGCTGACCTCTAGCAAGCTACTGACGAAGTCCTGCATGCGCGACATACAGATACATGTTGCACTGCTTGGAAAACAAGTGGTCCTTAACGAGCGATAAGACTCCGGAAACAGTTACACAACAGCACGTCAACCGCCCATTGTCAGTACGGCCCCATGAAGGGCAGGGAAGGGACTTACTGCTGTAACTGACATTCGTCATTACCACATAATCAATATTTATGTCTACATGATGTCCAGAGTTGAATTATTCATCACACTGATGTAAGCACCTGGACACCACCTAGAAACACTGAATTATTAGTCTCATTTAAAATGTATCATCCAGAATTGGCTCATCAATAAAATACGGCCTTTAGTTCTTAGTTCAGAATTAGGCTAACTAACATACGACATATCTAGATAGATGGACATTTTAAGGATTACACACGGTTTTCCACCAATGTTATATTCATTTGTCACATGTGAGAAAGTTTGTCAGTAACTTGCCAATGGTCAGTGGTTTATTCACTCCACACTTTCGTTTCTTCCACCAGTAAAAATTACGGTGTGAGGCAACGATCTAATAAATAAACAAGAATCCAAATAGATTACAGAAAAGAAATGAATCTGGGTTTTTCACAGTGACCAGGTGATGATTGATGATAAATACCATGGAGCGAAATGTTGATTTTTGTTGATTTCTAAAGTTTGAAGTACTACTAGACAATGAAACTATCATATTTGAAGGTTAGGCACATTTTGATTACTTTTCCAGACAAAAATTATTGCCTAAAAGCTATTTTTTTCCAAAGAGTGTGCTGATGGCCGGCTCAGAGAAGCAACAACATCACTTCTAAACTACGAATGCACATCAGTTGAACATTATTTAACACCTTACTTAAATTTACATCAGAGAAAACAAAGATACAATGGAAATCAGCTCTCTGGATGGACACTGTAATAAACTGACTTTTGCCAGGGCATGTACATGCATGTAATTGATGGACTCTCTTCCATGTGGCCTACAGATCTGCACCCCATACTGGACGCAGGGATTTCCATGTAGAATCGGAGAAGGAGCTCAAAATGTATACAGCAGAATGAAAGCAATTATGTCACAGCTATTATTGGTTGAAATGGTTGGAGTTTCCACAGCACGACACAGCAAGAAGAACATCATGGACTGATAGTCTGAGAAGTTACTGTATGGACGTTTGTACGTCATAAGTCAGTTTTTCTAACCTCCACACAGTTTCCGTTTAGGCTTACCCTAAATGAG
The DNA here is from genome assembly GCF_032854445.1 of Liolophura sinensis. Classification (NCBI taxonomy): domain Eukaryota; kingdom Metazoa; phylum Mollusca; class Polyplacophora; order Chitonida; family Chitonidae; genus Liolophura; species Liolophura sinensis. Next base: position 6,040 of record NW_027018040.1, on the reverse strand, counting down.
ATAAAATTCCTCCTTCAGAAGTGCAGTTTTTGAGGCAAGTAAATGAAATGAAATACTATTTTTGCTGCTGAAACTTACAATTTCCCAGTAGAATATCATCCCATGTTCCAAGCAACCTTCAAACCACTTTTTTAAAATCAATAGAACATTCAAATTTTGGGTCATTTAGGGTAGGGTGCTTCTTCTTGGACATGGAAAATTATAGCTAAACGTCTTGCCATAATCTGCACTTGTTCAACCCATGAACATCATGAAAAAAAAAAAAAAAGGAATTTCAAGTACATGTGCACCAATCCACGATGAACTTTTCCTAAATGAAGCATTTGAGGAATTACAGAACTGTATTTCACCTAAAATTCAGCATGTTTCAGGTGGTATATTTTGCTTAATTGATTTTGATTGATTCGTCCACTTTACACACCCACTTAAGACTTTTTTTTTTTTGAATTATGTTTAATTTCTTACCAGAAAAACTTGAGTAATGAGTTCAAAAGTATCATCTAAAGAAAACAGAAAGTACATTTTTACACACTAAACTCTTTGTGAGATACAGTAGAGTCTGGACCAATAAACGTTATTTTTTGTTACTGAAACTTACAGTTTTCCACTAGAATATCATCTCATGTTCCAATCAAACCTCAAAACACCTTTCTAAAATCTATACAACTCTCACAATCCGCAAAACTGGGCAAGTTAGTCATGAAAGAAATTAGGGTATCCCAGGAAACATACATGTAGCTAGAACACCCTTCTGAGAATACAGCTTTCATTATGTGACGTTTATTTGCCTCGAAAAATGCACTTTTGTGCCTGAAATTTTAGGACATTTAGGTCATATACTACAACTACAGACCCACTGTTGTTATTGTCTGGGATTAGTCTGGGGAGTCTGTCCCAGTAGACTTTACCCCTACAGCTACAGCTAACAGTACACACATGATCTGTAGTACCCCATTTATCAACCATCTGCCTTAGATTCCCACTCCTAAACCCTCAGGGAGTGGGTGGGAAGGGGAGTGGGGTGGGGTGGGGATGGGGGTGATATTGGGCTCTGAGTAAGACTTTCACAAAAGCAAGCATTAAACAGACAGGTACATTTATAAAACAAACCTTGTTTATTTGTCACAGGTATTGGTTGTCACCTTACCAATGCTAAATTAAGATAAACATCCAGCTAAAAAATGCAAAACGATTTCACATCTCATAATTTTGTTATTTTTTTCCCTATATTCATCTAAATGGAGAATTTATTTCTCTTAAATTTTTGACCGAAGAAAATCTTTTCACATTAAAATAATTCATGATTATGGGAAAGAAGTGAAAAAAGACTGGCAGAAATTAAATGGATTGGAACCACAGGCAGCTAGATACAATGTCCACTGGGGCTTGTGTGAAGACCACTGAAAAGAAAATAAACATTGCTCTGAGGCAGCAGTGCTGGGCTACATGTATAGCTGCCGAAGACAGCCATTCCAGTGATTCGCTCTGCAGGCTCTGCACGCTCTGTACGAATCCTATGCTGAACAGTAAAATAGGAACAAAAAAAGAGAAAGGAATGTTCTGGACTTGAACCCTAGAGTGCCAGGCATCATTTACAATGGGCCTTGTACTGAAGAGTAGCATAGGATTAGGGGGCTTTGATCTTCTGCTAACAGAGAATATGACAGAAAGAATACACAGTTGCAAAGATGGTGTATGAGAACAAGAGTCAGACAGAGTACATTGTTGCATAGTTGGTGTATGAGAACAAAATCCAGAAAGAATACATTGTTGCAAAGTTGGTGTATGAGAACAAAAGACAGAAAGAATACATTGTTGCAAAGTTGGCGTATGTGGACAAAGGAGAGAAAGAATACGTTGTTGCAAAGTTGGTGTATGAGAACAAAAGACAGAAAGAATACATTGTTGCAAAGTTGGTGGATGAGAACAAAAGACAGAAAGAATACATTGTGGAAAAGTTGGTGTATGAGAACAAAAGACAGAAAGAATACATTGTTGCAAAATTGGCTTATGAGAACAAAAGAACAAAAGAAAGAATACATTGTGGCAAAGTTGGTGTGGAGGAGGAGGACAAAGGACAGAAAGAATACACTGTGGCAAAGTTGGTGTGGAGGAGGACAAAGCACAGAAAGAATACATTCTGGCAAAGTTGGTGTGGAGGAGGACAAAGGACAGAAAGAATACACTGTGGCAAAGTTGGTGTGGAGGAGGACAAAGGACAGAAAGAATATATTGTTGCACAGTTAATGCCCATAAACTGCAGTGACAAGTTCCATGCAGTCTTGCATAAAGCTTGTATGTTAAATTAATTATGAAGAAAAATCGAAGGATTTTTGAAAAGTTTTTTTGCAATTAAGTGAAAACCACAACTCGACCAGGAAAAATTCTAGGTATTCTCAGAAATGTTTTTGTTTGATACAATTGTGCAGTTTTTAAGAGTTGACCTACTTTTGAGCTAATTTCATTGGTTAGTTACTGCTAAATAATTAGAACATAAATCATTCATTCACTCAAAGAATTAAAGCATTGGATAATTTAAAAAGCACAGGATATTTCTACAGGGTATCATTACTAGGAGTGTACATGTATAATCCCAGCAATGGAAAGTCAGGCCTTTCTCCCAACAGACCTGACCCTGTACAGCTGTGCCCATGTAATCCTACACACAGTAATTAGTAGCTGGCCTACTGACCATCTGGTTTTGATTCCTGCCCCTTAACACTTGTGTAGAGAGAAATGCCCTGGCTCCAGGGTGGTAGGACAGGATGGTGGTGGGTGACTGATGGAGATTGGGCTGGGTGAGGTGGGGGTTGGGGGTGGGGTTGTGGTAGAGTTGTTGGGGGGCGGGGGGGGGGGAGAGTAAAGCAGAGGATGACATGAGGCTTCTACATGATGTGCATTGATTTCATATGGGACTTGGTCATTTAAATCTTGGTTAGCAAACCTGACTCCACAGCATACAGAACTGCAACTCTTATAAAGATGGCATTTCCTATGGGACTTGGTCATTCAATCTTGGTCAGCAGACCTGACTCCACAGCATACAGAACTGGCAACTCTTATAAAGATGGCATTTCATATGGGACTTTTGGTCATTCAATCTTGGTCCAGAAGACCTGACTCCACAGCATACAGAACTGGCAACTCTTATAAAGATGGCATTTCCTATGGGACTTGGTCATTCAATCTTGGTCAGCAGACCTGACTCACAGCATACAGAACTGGCAACTCTTATAAAGATGCATTTCCTATGGGACTTGGTCATTCAATCTTGGTCAGCAGACCTGACTCCACAGCATACAGAACTGGCAACTCTTATAAAGATGGCATTTCCTATGGGACTTGGTCATTCAATCTTGGTCAGCAGACCTGACTCCACAGCATACAGAACTGGCAACTCTTATAAAGATGGCATTTCCTATGGGACTTGGTCATTCAATCTTGGTCAGCAAACCTGACTCCACAGCATACAGAACTGGCAACTCTTATAAAGATGGCATTTCCTATGGGACTTGGTCATTCAATCTTGGTCAGCAGACCTGACTCCACAGCATACAGAACTGGCAACTCTTATAAAGATGACATTTCCTATGGGACTTGGTCATTCAATCTTGGTCAGCAGACCTGACTCCACAGCATACAGAACTGGCAACTCTTATAAAGATGGCATTTCCTATGGGACTTGGTCATTCAATCTTGGTCAGCAAACCTGACTCCACAGCATACAGAACTGGCAACTCTTATAAAGATGACATTTCCTATGGGACTTGGTCATTCAATCTTGGTCAGCAGACCTGACTCCACAGCATACAGAACTGGCAACTCTTATAAAGATGACATTTCCTATGGGACTTGATCATTCAATCTTGGTCAGCAGACCTGACTCCACAGCATACAGAACTGGCAACTCTTATAAAGATGACATTTCCTATGGGACTTGGTCATTCAATCTTGGTCAGCAGACCTGACTCCACAGCATACAGAACTGGCAACTCTTATAAAGATGGCATTTCCTATGGGACTTGGTCATTCAATCTTGGTCAGCAAACCTGACTCCACAGCATACAGAACTGGCAACTCTTATAAAGATGACATTTCCTATGGGACTTGATCATTCAATCTTGGTCAGCAGACCTGACTCCACAGCATACAGAACTGGCAACTCTTATAAAGATGGCATTTCCTATGGGACTTGGTCATTCAACCTTGGTCAGCAAACCTGACACCACAGCATACAGAACTGGCAACTCTTATAAAGATGTCATTTCCTATGGGACTTTTGGTCATTCAATCTTGATCAGCAGACCTGACTCCACAGCATACAGAACTGGCAACTCTTATAAAGATGACATTTCCTATGGGACTTGGTCATTCAATCTTGGTCAGCAGACCTGACTCCACAGCATACAGAACTGGCAACTCTTATAAAGATGGCATTTCATATGGGACTTGATCATTCAATCTTGGTCATCAAACCTGACTCCACAGCATACAGAACTGGCAACTCTTATAAAGATGACATTTCCTATGGGACTTGATCATTCAATCTTGGTCAGCAGACCTGACTCCACAGCATACAGAACTGGCAACTCTTATAAAGATGGCATTTCCTATGGGACTTGGTCATTCAATCTTGGTCAGCAAACCTGACTCCACAGCATACAGAACTGGCAACTCTTATAAAGATGACATTTCCTATGGGACTTGGTCATTCAATCTTGGTCAGCAGACCTGACTCCACAGCATACAGAACTGGCAACTCTTATAAAGATGGCATTTCATATGGGACTTGATCATTCAATCTTGGTCAGCAGACCTGACTCCACAGCATACAGAACTGGCAACTCTTACAAAGATGGCACTTCCTAGGTACAAATACATGTGCCTTTATGCAGAATAGCACATGTAGCTGCAGTTGTAATTACATACAAAACACAGTGTGCGCATGTATATATAATACTTCGCTTTTTTCCAACTGTCCTCTGCGAGCAATATTTTGGAACATTTCGAGAGGACTATGGGGTGAACAGAAACAATCTACACAGCTTTATGAAGCTTACATCATTAATGACACAAACATATCATTTTAGGCATGATTTACATGATAACTGTACGTATAAATTCCACTGTAAAACCTTTAGCGGCTGGAATGGTGGAAGATTTACAGTATGTATAGTACAAGGTATGGCCTGACTACAGTAACGTGTACTTTTGATGTATAAAATTTTTGCAACACCTAATCCTAAATCTAAATCTAAATACAGTGAGTGAGTGCTTAAGGTTTAACGTCATACTCAACAATATTTCAGTCATATGATGATGGAGTTCTTGAGTACATGTAATGTGTCTTCTTGTTGCAGGAGGGATTTCCACCGCTCTTTTATCTAGTGCAGCTTCACTTCGACGACTTACCGAAGACAAGCAACACCCACCCCACCTGAGCTATTATGCCAATACAAGTCAACCAGTCGTTGTACTATACCCTTCATGCTGAACGCCAAGCAAAGAGGTTACAACTTCTTCTATTAAGATCTTAGGAGTGACCCAGGATTGACCCTGGATCTACCACTCCTGAAGCAGACGCTCTACCAACTGAGCCATCCGGCCAGTCCCATCTAAGTACACAGGTTATTTATGAGTTTCCACGTGTGAAAGAAAACTGTTTTTCAAGAATATTCAAAGACATACATGTATGTGTATACATCTCTAATATGTTTCCTCACTTTCTTGGATGGTTCAGTGTGAAGGTAAAAACTAACCTAAAATGTGGACATTAATGAATACCACTTCAGCAGGTTATTTACTGATCCATTCTGCAATGTGATCTTTTACACTGAACAGTGAAGTACTTGATTTCCTCAACCCTTTTTTACAAAGAACAACTTTCAGTGCAATTTATGCACATTTTTAATTTGATTTTGTAGACAAAACTACATTGACTGGATTAGCCAGTGTCAGGGCTTCACAAGAAGTATAATTTTATCAGTCTCCACAGAATAATGCCTTCAGGATAAAAGCTGGAATAAACACCTTGCAAACC